>NW_024376371.1:0-68658 GCF_016808335.1 Panicum virgatum
GGGTGCATTTGGGACAGTTTGTTGCGTTACAACACTTAGTTCAAAACAGGCCAAACTAGTGCAAAAGTTCGTGCCACGAAGTCGCGCCGGAATTTTTCGTAGCGAACGCACCCGATCCACCCCATTGGCCTCTAAACTCATGTTTTGGTGTTTTTTGTACTATTTGGATGCATTTGGACCATTTGGTTGCCTTACAAAACTCAATGCAAAATGGGCCGAACTGGTGCAAAAGTTCGTGCCACGGAGTCGCGTCTTAAGTTTTCGTACCAAACACACCCGATTGTCCCCGTTGGGACCTAAACTCATATTTTGGTGCGGTTCGTACTATTTGGGTACAATTGGTACCGTTTGGTTGCCTTACAAAACTCGGTGCAAAACGGGCCGAAGTGGTGCAAAAGTTCTTGCCAGGAATTCGTGTCAGAATTTTTCGCAACGAACGTACCCATCCACCCCATTGAACCCAAAACTCATGTTTCATAGTGTTTCATACTATTTTTGTGCATTTGGCACCGTTCGGTTGCGTTACAAAATTCAGTGCAAAGCGGGCCAAACTGATGCAAAAGTTCGTGCCACGAAGTCGCGTCGGAATTTTTCGCAACGAACGCAACCGATCCACGCCATTGGACTCTAAACTCATGTTTTGGGGTGTATTGTACTATTTGGATGCATTCGGGACCGTTTGGTTGCCTTACAAAACTCGGTGCAAAACAGGCTGATGTGGTGCAATAGTTCGTGCCATGCAGACGTGTCGGAATGTTTCGGAACAAACGTACCCGATCCACCCTATTGGACCCTTACCTCATGTTTCGATGCGTTTCATACTATTTGGGTGCATTTGGGACAGTTTGTTGTGTTACAACACTCAGTTCAAAATGGGCCAAACTTGTGCAAAATTTGTGCCACGAAGTCGCGTCTCAATTTTTCGCAACGAACGCACCTGATCCACCCCATTGGACTCTAAACACATGTTTTGGTTATGTTTTGTACTATTTGGGTGCATTTGGTACCATTTGGTTACCTTACAAAACTAGGTGCAAAACGGGTTGAAGTGGTGCAAAACTTTGTGCTTCGTGTCGGAATTTTTCACAACAAACCACTCGATCCACCCCATTAGGCCCTAACCTCATGTTTCGTTGCATTTCGTACTATTTGGGTGCATTTGGGACAGTTTCTTGCGTTACAACACTCAGTTCAAAATGGGCCAAACTTATGCAAAATTTCGTGCCACGAAGTCACATCGAAATTTTTGGCAAGGAACGCACCCGATCCACCCCATTGGACTCTAAACTCATGTTTTGGTGTGTTTTGTACTATTTGGGTGCATTTGGTACCATTTGGTTACCTTACAAAACTCGGTGCAAAACGGGCTGAAGTGGTGCAAAACTTCGTGCCATGAAGTCGTGTCGGAATTTTTCATAACAAACCACTCGATCCACCCCATTAGGCTCTAACCTCATGTTTCGTTGCATTTCGTACTATTTGAGTGCATTTGGGACAGTTTGTTGCATTACAACACTCTGTTCAAACGGGCCAAACTGGTGCAAAAGTTGGTGCCACGAAGTCGCGTCGGAATTTTTCAGAGCGAACGCGCCCGATCCACCCCATTGGACTCTAAACTCATGTTTTGGTGTGTATTGTACTATTTGGATGCATTTGGAACCGCTTGGTTGTCTTACAAAACTCGGTGCAAAACGGGCCGAAGTGGTGCAAAACTTTGTGCCATGAAGTCGTGTCGGAATTTTTCACAACAAACCACTCGATCCACCCCACTAGGCCCTAACCTCATGTTTCGTTGCATTTCGTACTATTGGGGTGCATTTGGGACAGTTTGTTGCGTTACAACACTCAGTTCAAAATGGGCCAAACTTGTGCAAAATTTCGTGCCACGAAGTCGCGTCGGAATTTTTTGGAGCGAACGCACCTGATCCACCCCATTGGACTCCAAACTCATGTTTTGGTGTGTTTTGTACTAATTGGGTGCATTTGGTACCATTTGGTTACCTTACAAAACTCGGTGCAAAACGGGCTGAAGTGGTGCAAAACTTTGTGCCATGAAGTCGTGTCGGAATTTTTCGCAACGAACGCACCCGATCCACCCCATTAGGCCCTAACCTCATGTTTCGATGCGTTTCGTACTATTTGAGTGCATTTGGGACAGTTTGTTGCGTTACAACACTCAGTTCAAAACGAGCCTAACCTGTACAAAAGTTCGTGCCACGAAGTCGCATCGCAATTTTTAGTAACGAACGCACCTGATCCACCCCATTGGACTCTAAACTCATGTTTTGGTGTGTTTTGTACTATTTGGGTGCATTTGGTACCATTTGGTTACCTTACAAAACTCGGTGCAGAACGGGCTGAAGTGGTGCAAAACTTCATGCCATGAAGTCATGTCGGAATTTTTCACAACAAACCACTCGATCCACCCCATTGGACTCTAACCTCATGTTTCGTTGTGTTTCGTACTATTTGGGTGCATTTGGGACAGTTTGTTGCATTACAACACTCAGTTCAAAACAAGCCAAACTAGTGCAAAAGTTCGTGCCACGAAGTCGCGCCGGAATTTTTCGTAGCGAACGCACCCGATCCACCCCATTGGACTCTAAACTCATGTTTTGGTGTTTTTTGTACTATTTGGATGCATTTGGACCGTTTGGTTGCCTTACAAAACTCAATGCAAAACAGGCCGAACTGGTGCAAAAGTTCGTGCCACGGAGTCGCGTCTTAAGTTTTCGTATCAAACACACCCGATTGTCCCCGTTGGGACCTAAACTCATATTTTGGTGCGTTTCGTACTATTTGGGTACATTTGGTACCGTTTGGTTGCCTTACAAAACTCGGTGCAAAACGAGCCGAAGTGGTGCAAAAGTTCGTGCCAGGAAGTCGTGTCGGAATTTTTCGCAACGAACGCAACCGATCCACCCCATTGGACTCTAAACCCATATTTTGGTGTGTATTGTACTATTTGGATGCATTCGGGAGCGTTTGGTTGCCTTACAAAACTCGGTGCAAAACAGGCTGATGTGGGGCAATAGTTCGTGCCTTGCAGACGTGTCGGAATGTTTCGGAACGAACGCACCCGATCCACCCTATTGGACCCTTACCTCATGTTTTGGTGCGTTTTGTACTATTTGGGTGCATTTGGGACAGTTTGTTGCGTTACAACACTCAGTTCAAAATGGGCCAAACTTGTGCAAAATTTGTGCCACGAAGTCGCGTCTCAATTTTTCGCAACGAACGCACCTGATCCACCCCATTGGACTCTAAACACATGTTTTGTTATGTTTTGTACTATTTGGGTGCATTTGGTACCATTTGGTTGCCTTACAAAACTCGGTGCAAAACGGGCTGAAGTGGTGCAAAACTTCATGCCATGAAGTCGTGTCGGAATTTTTCACAACAAACCACTCGATCCACCCCATTGGACACTAACCTCATGTTTCGTTGTGTTTCATACTATTTGGGTGCATTTGGGACAGTTTGTTGCGTTACAACACTTAGTTCAAAACAGGCCAAACTAGTGCAAAAGTTCGTGCCACGAAGTCGCGCCGGAATTTTTCGTAGCGAACGCACCCGATCCACCCCATTGGCCTCTAAACTCATGTTTTGGTGTTTTTTGTACTATTTGGATGCATTTGGACCATTTGGTTGCCTTACAAAACTCAATGCAAAATGGGCCGAACTGGTGCAAAAGTTCGTGCCACGGAGTCGCGTCTTAAGTTTTCGTACCAAACACACCCGATTGTCCCCGTTGGGACCTAAACTCATATTTTGGTGCGGTTCGTACTATTTGGGTACAATTGGTACCGTTTGGTTGCCTTACAAAACTCGGTGCAAAACGGGCCGAAGTGGTGCAAAAGTTCTTGCCAGGAATTCGTGTCAGAATTTTTCGCAACGAACGTACCCATCCACCCCATTGAACCCAAAACTCATGTTTCATAGTGTTTCATACTATTTTTGTGCATTTGGCACCGTTCGGTTGCGTTACAAAATTCAGTGCAAAGCGGGCCAAACTGATGCAAAAGTTCGTGCCACGAAGTCGCGTCGGAATTTTTCGCAACGAACGCAACCGATCCACGCCATTGGACTCTAAACTCATGTTTTGGGGTGTATTGTACTATTTGGATGCATTCGGGACCGTTTGGTTGCCTTACAAAACTCGGTGCAAAACAGGCTGATGTGGTGCAATAGTTCGTGCCATGCAGACGTGTCGGAATGTTTCGGAACAAACGTACCCGATCCACCCTATTGGACCCTTACCTCATGTTTCGATGCGTTTCATACTATTTGGGTGCATTTGGGACAGTTTGTTGTGTTACAACACTCAGTTCAAAATGGGCCAAACTTGTGCAAAATTTGTGCCACGAAGTCGCGTCTCAATTTTTCGCAACGAACGCACCTGATCCACCCCATTGGACTCTAAACACATGTTTTGTTATGTTTTGTACTATTTGGGTGCATTTGGTACCATTTGGTTGCCTTACAAAACTCGGTGCAAAACGGGCTGAAGTGGTGCAAAACTTCATGCCATGAAGTCGTGTCGGAATTTTTCACAACAAACCACTCGATCCACCCCATTGGACACTAACCTCATGTTTCGTTGTGTTTCATACTATTTGGGTGCATTTGGGACAGTTTGTTGCGTTACAACACTTAGTTCAAAACAGGCCAAACTAGTGCAAAAGTTCGTGCCACGAAGTCGCGCCGGAATTTTTCGTAGCGAACGCACCCGATCCACCCCATTGGCCTCTAAACTCATGTTTTGGTGTTTTTTGTACTATTTGGATGCATTTGGACCATTTGGTTGCCTTACAAAACTCAATGCAAAATGGGCTGAACTGGTGCAAAAGTTCGTGCCACGGAGTCGCGTCTTAAGTTTTCGTACCAAACACACCCGATTGTCCCCGTTGGGACCTAAACTCATATTTTGGTGCGGTTCGTACTATTTGGGTACAATTGGTACCGTTTGGTTGCCTTACAAAACTCGGTGCAAAACGGGCCGAAGTGGTGCAAAAGTTCTTGCCAGGAATTCGTGTCAGAATTTTTCGCAACGAACGTACCCATCCACCCCATTGAACCCAAAACTCATGTTTCATAGTGTTTCATACTATTTTTGTGCATTTGGCACCGTTCGGTTGCGTTACAAAATTCAGTGCAAAGCGGGCCAAACTGATGCAAAAGTTCGTGCCACGAAGTCGCGTCGGAATTTTTCGCAACGAACGCAACCGATCCACGCCATTGGACTCTAAACTCATGTTTTGGGGTGTATTGTACTATTTGGATGCATTCGGGACCGTTTGGTTGCCTTACAAAACTCGGTGCAAAACAGGCTGATGTGGTGCAATAGTTCGTGCCATGCAGACGTGTCGGAATGTTTCGGAACAAACGTACCCGATCCACCCTATTGGACCCTTACCTCATGTTTCGATGCGTTTCATACTATTTGGGTGCATTTGGGACAGTTTGTTGTGTTACAACACTCAGTTCAAAATGGGCCAAACTTGTGCAAAATTTGTGCCACGAAGTCGCGTCGGAATTTTTCGCAACGAACGCACCTGATCCACCCCATTGGACTCTAAACACATGTTTTGGTGTGTTTTGTACTATTTGGGTGCATTTGGTACCATTTGGTTACCTTACAAAACTAGGTGCAAAACGGGTTGAAGTGGTGCAAAACTTTGTGCTTCGTGTCGGAATTTTTCACTACAAACCACTCGATCCACCCCATTAGGCCCTAACCTCATGTTTCGTTGCATTTCTTACTATTTGGGTGCATTTGGGACAGTTTCTTGCGTTACAACACTCAGTTCAAAATGGGCCAAACTTATGCAAAATTTCGTGCCACGAAGTCACATCGAAATTTTTGGCAAGGAACGCACCCGATCCACCCCATTGGACTCTAAACTCATGTTTTGGTGTGTTTTGTACTATTTGGGTGCATTTGGTACCATTTGGTTACCTTACAAAACTCGGTGCAAAACGGGCTGAAGTGGTGCAAAACTTCGTGCCATGAAGTCGTGTCGGAATTTTTCATAACAAACCACTCGATCCACCCCATTAGGCTCTAACCTCATGTTTCGTTGCATTTCGTACTATTTGAGTGCATTTGGGACAGTTTGTTGCATTACAACACTCTGTTCAAACGGGCCAAACTGGTGCAAAAGTTGGTGCCACGAAGTCGCGTCGGAATTTTTCAGAGCGAACGCGCCCGATCCACCCCATTGGACTCTAAACTCATGTTTTGGTGTGTATTGTACTATTTGGATGCATTTGGAACCGCTTGGTTGTCTTACAAAACTCGGTGCAAAACGGGCCGAAGTGGTGCAAAACTTTGTGCCATGAAGTCGCGCCGGAATTTTTCGTAGCGAACGCACCCGATCCACCCCATTGGCCTCTAAACTCATGTTTTGGTGTTTTTTGTACTATTTGGATGCATTTGGACCATTTGGTTGCCTTACAAAACTCAATGCAAAACGGGCCGAACTGGTGCAAAAGTTCGTGCCACGGAGTCGCGTCTTAAGTTTTCGTACCAAACACACCCGATTGTCCCTGTTGGGACCTAAACTCATATTTTGGTGCGTTTCGTACTATTTGGGTACAATTGGTACCGTTTGGTTGCCTTACAAAACTCGGTGCAAAACGGGCCGAAGTGGTGCAAAAGTTCTTGCCAGGAATTCGTGTCAGAATTTTTCGCAACGAACGTACCCATCCACCCCATTGAACTCAAAACTCATGTTTCATAGTGTTTCATACTATTTTTGCGCATTTGGCACTGTTCGGTTGCGTTACAAAATTCAGTGCAAAGCGGGCAAAACTGATGCAAAAGTTCGTGCCACGAAGTCGCGTCGGAATTTTTCGCAACGAACGCAACCGATCCACGCCATTGGACTCTAAACTCATGTTTTGGTGTGTATTGTACTATTTGAATGCATTCGGGACCGTTTGGTTGCCTTACAAAACTCGGTGCAAAACAGGCTGATGTGGTGCAATAGTTCGTGCCATGTAGACGTGTCGGAATGTTTCGGAACGAACGTACCCGATCCACCCTATTGGACCCTTACCTCATGTTTCGGTGCGTTTCATACTATTTGGGTGCATTTGGGACAGTTTGTTGTGTTACAACACTCAGTTCAAAATGGGCCAAACTTGTGCAAAATTTGTGCCACGAAGTCGCGTCGGAATTTTTCGCAACGAACGCACCTGATCCACCCCATTGGACTCTAAACACATGTTTTGGTGTGTTTTGTACTATTTGGGTGCATTTGGTTACCTTACAAAACTAGGTGCAAAACGGGTTGAAGTGGTGCAAAACTTTGTGCCATGAAGTCGTGTCGGAATTTTTCACAACAAACCACTCGATCCACCCCATTAGGCCCTAACCTCATGTTTCGTTGCATTTCGTACTATTTGGGAGCATTTGGGACAGTTTCTTGCGATACAACACTCAGTTCAAAATGGGCCAAACTTATGCAAAATTTCGTGCCACGAAGTCACATCGAAATTTTTGGCAAGGAACGCACCCGATCCACCCCATTGGACTCTAAACTCATGTTTTGGTGTGTTTTGTACTATTTGGGTGCATTTGGTACCTTTTGGTTACCTTACAAAACTCGGTGCAAACCGGGCTGAAGTGGTGCAAAACTTCGTGCCATGAAGTCGTGTCGGAATTTTTCATAACAAACCACTCGATCCACCCCATTAGGCTATAACCTCATGTTTCGTTGCATTTCGTACTATTTGGGTGCATTTGGGACAGTTTATTGCATTACAACACTCTGTTCAAACGGGCCAAACTGGTGCAAAAGTTGGTGCCACGAAGTCGCGTCGGAATTTTTCAGAGCGAACGCGCCCGATCCACCCCATTGGACTCTAAACTCATGTTTTGGTGTGTATTGTACTATTTGGATGCATTTGGGACCGTTTGGTTGACTTACAAAACTCGGTGCAAAACGGGCCGAAGTGGTGCAAAACTTTGTGCCATGAAGTCGTGTCGGAATTTTTCACAACAAACCACTCAATCCACCCCACTAGGCCCTAACCTCATGTTTCGTTGCATTTCGTACTATTTGGGTGCATTTGGGACAGTTTGTTGCGTTACAACACTCAGTTCAAAATGGGCCAAACTTGTGCAAAATTTCGTGCCACGAAGTCGCGTCGGAATTTTTTGGAGCGAACGCACCTGATCCACCCCATTGGACTCTAAACTCATGTTTTGGTGTGTTTTGTACTAATTGGGTGCATTTGGTACCATTTGGTTACCTTACAAAACTCGGTGCAAAACGGGCTGAAGTGGTGCAAAACATTGTGCCATGAAGTCGTGTCGGAATTTTTCGCAACGAACGCACCCGATCCACCACATTAGGCCCTAACCTCATGTTTCGATGCGTTTCGTACTATTTGAGTGCATTTGGGACAGTTTGTTGCGTTACAACACTCAGTTCAAAACGAGCCAAACCTGTACAAAAGTTCGTGCCACGAAGTCGCGTCGCAATTTTTAGTAACGAACGCACCTGATCCACCCCATTGGACTCCAAACTCATGTTTTGGTGTGTTTTGTACTATTTGGGTGCATTTGGTACCATTTGGTTACCTTACAAAACTCGGTGCAGAACGGGCTAAAGTGGTGCAAAACTTCATGCCATGAAGTCATGTCGGAATTTTTCACAACAAACCACTCGATCCACCCCATTGGACTCTAACCTCATGTTT
This sequence comes from Panicum virgatum, assembly GCF_016808335.1. Lineage (NCBI taxonomy): Eukaryota > Viridiplantae > Streptophyta > Magnoliopsida > Poales > Poaceae > Panicum > Panicum virgatum. The sequence continues at coordinate 8,710 of NW_024376371.1, forward strand.
CGTTGTGTTTCGTACTATTTGGGTGCATTTGGGACAGTTTGTTGCATTACAACACTCAGTTCAAAACAAGCCAAACTAGTGCAAAAGTTCGTGCCACGAAGTCACGCCGGAATTTTTCGTAGCGAACGCACCCGATCCACCCCATTGGACTCTAAACTCATGTTTTGGTGTTTTTTGTACTATTTGGATGCATTTGGACCGTTTGGTTGCCTTACAAAACTCAATGCAAAACAGGCCGAACTGGTGCAAAAGTTCGTGCCACGGAGTCGCGTCTTAAGTTTTCATATCAAACACACCCGATTGTCCCCGTTGGGACCTAAACTCATATTTTGGTGCGTTTCGTACTATTTGGGTACATTTGGTACCGTTTGGTTGCCTTACAAAACTCGGTGCAAAACGAGCCGAAGTGGTGCAAAAGTTCGTGCCAGGAAGTCGTGTCGGAATTTTTCGCAACGAACGCAACCGATCCACCCCATTGGACTCTAAACCCATATTTTGGTGTGTATTGTACTATTTGGATGCATTCGGGAGCGTTTGGTTGCCTTACAAAACTCGGTGCAAAACAGGATGATGTGGTGCAATAGTTCGTGCCTTGCAGACGTGTCGGAATGTTTCGGAACGAACGAACCCGATCCACCCTATTGGACCCTTACCTCATGTTTTGGTGCGTTTCGTACTATTTGGGTGCATTTGGGACAGTTTGTTGCGTTACAACACTCAGTTCAAAATGGGCCAAACTTGTGCAAAATTTGTGCCACGAAGTCGCGTCTCAATTTTTCGCAACGAACGCACCTGATCCACCCCATTGGACTCTAAACACATGTTTTGTTGTGTTTTGTACTATTTGGGTGCATTTGGTACCATTTGGTTGCCTTACAAAACTCGGTGCAAAACGGGCTGAAGTGGTGCAAAACTTCATGCCTTGAAGTCGTGTCGGAATTTTTCACAACAAACCACTCGATCCACCCCATTGGACACTAACCTCATGTTTCGTTGTGTTTCATACTATTTGGGTGCATTTGGGACAGTTTGTTGCGTTACAACACTTAGTTCAAAACAGGCCAAACTAGTGCAAAAGTTCGTGCCACGAAGTCGCGCCAGAATTTTTCGTAGCGAACGCACCCGATCCACCCCATTGGCCTCTAAACTCATGTTTTGGTGTTTTTTGTACTATTTGGATGCATTTGGACCATTTGGTTGCCTTACAAAACTCAATGCAAAACGGGCCGAACTGGTGCAAAAGATCGTGCCACGGAGTCGCGTCTTAAGTTTTCGTACCAAACACACCCGATTGTCCCCGTTGGGACCTAAACTCATATTTTGGTGCGTTTCATACTATTTGGGTACAATTGGTACCGTTTGGTTGCCTTACAAAACTCGGTGCAAAATGGGCCGAAGTGGTGCAAAAGTTCTTGCCAGGAATTCGTGTCAGAATTTTTCGCAACGAACGTACCCATCCACCCCATTGAACTCAAAACTTATGTTTTATAGTGTTTCATACTATTTTTGTGCATTTGGCACCGTTCGGTTGCGTTACAAAATTCAGTGCAAAGCGGGCCAAACTGATGCAAAAGTTCGTGCCACGAAGTCGCGTCGGAATTTTTCGCAACGAACGCAACCGATCCACGCCATTGGACTCTAAACTCATGTTTTGGTGTGTATTGTACTATTTGGATGCATTCGGGACCGTTTGGTTGCCTTACAAAACTCGGTGCAAAATAGGCTGATGTGGTGCAATAGTTCGTGCCATGGAGACGTGTCGGAATGTTTCGGAACGAACGTACCCGATCCACCCTATTGGACCCTTACCTCATGTTTCGGTGCGTTTCATACTATTTGGGTGCATTTGGGACAGTTTGTTGTGTTACAACACTCAGTTCAAAATGGGCCAAACTTGTGCAAAATTTGTGCCACGAAGTCGCGTCGGAATTTTTCGCAACGAACGCACCTGATCCACCCCATTGGACTCTAAACACATGTTTTGGTGTGTTTTGTACTATTTGGGAGCATTTGGTACCATTTGGTTACCTTACAAAACTAGGTGCAAAACGGGTTGAAGTGGTGCAAAACTTTGTGCCATGAAGTCGTGTCGGAATTTTTCACAACAAACCACTTGATCCACCCCATTAGGCCCTAACCTCATGTTTCGTTGCATTTCGTACTATTTGGGTGCATTTGGGACAGTTTCTTGCGATACAACACTCAGTTCAAAATGGGCCAAACTTATGCAAAATTTCGTGCCACGAAGTCACATCGAAATTTTTGGCAAGGAACATACCTGATCCACCCCATTGGACTCTAAACTCATGTTTTGGTGTGTTTTGTACTATTTGGGTGCATTTGGTACCTTTTGGTTACCTTACAAAACTCGGTGCAAAACGGGCTGAAGTGGTGCAAAACTTCGTGCCATGAAGTCGTGTCGGAATTTTTCATAACAAACCACTCGATCCACCCCATTAGGCTCTAACCTCATGTTTCGTTGCATTTCGTACTATTTGGGTGCATTTGGGACAGTTTGTTGCATTACAACACTCTGTTCAAACGGGCCAAACTGGTGCAAAAGTTGGTGCCACGAAGTCGCGTCGGAATTTTTCAGAGCGAACGCACCTGATCCACCCCATTGGACTCTAAACTCATGTTTTGGTGTGTATTGTACTATTTGGATGCATTTGGGACCGTTTGGTTGACTTACAAAACTCGGTGCAAAACGGGCCGAAGTGGTGCAAAACTTTGTGCCATGAAGTCGTGTCGGAATTTTTCACAACAAACCACTCGATCCACCCCACTAGGCCTTAACCTCATGTTTCGTTGCATTTCGTACTATTTGGGTGCATTTGGGACAGTTTGTTGCGTTACTACACTCAGTTCAAAATGGGCCGAACTTGTGCAAAATTTCGTGCCACGACGTCGCGTCGGAATTTTTCGGTGCGAACGCACCCGATCCACCCCATTGGACTCTAAACTTATGTTTTGGTGTGTTTCGTACTATTTGGGTGCATTTGGAACTGTTTGGTTACCTTATAAAACTCGGTGCAAAACGGGCTGAAGTGGTGCAAAACTTCGTGCCATGAAGTCGTGTCAGAATTTTTGACAACAAACCACTCAACCAACCCCATTGGACTCTAACCTCATGATTTGTTGTGTTTCGTACTATTTGGGTGCATTTGGGACAGTTTGTTGCGTTACCACACTCAGTTCAAAACAGCCCAAATAGGTGCAAAAGTTCGTGCCACGAAGTCACATCGGAATTTTTCACAATGAACGCACCCGATCCACCCCATTGGACTCTAAACTCATGTTTTGGTGTGTTTTGCACTATTTGGATGCATTTGGAACCATTTGGTTGTCTTACAAAACTCAATGCAAAACGGGCCGAACTTGTGCTAAAGTTCGTGTCACGAAGTCGCGTCGGAATTTTTCGCAACGAACGCACCCGATCCACCCCATTGGACTCTAAACTCATGTTTTGGTGTGTTTTGAACTATTTGGGTGCATTTGGTACCATTTGGTTACCTTACAAAACTCTGTGCAAAACGGGCTGAAGTGGTGCAAAACTTCGTGCCATGTAGTCGTGTCGGAATTTTTCACAACAAACCACTCGATCAACACCATTGGACCCTAACCTCATGTTTTGTTGCATTTCGTACTATTTGGGTGCATTTGGGACAGTTTGTTGCGTTACAACAGTCAGTTCAAAACGGACCAAACTAGTGCAAAAGTTCGTTCCACGAAGTCGCGTTGGAATTTTTTGTAGCGAACGCACCCGATCCACCCCATTGGACTCTAAACTCATGTTTTGGTGTGTTTTGTACAATTTGGATGCATTTGGACCGTTTGGTTGCCTTACAAAATCAATGCAAAACGGGCCGAACTGGTGCAAAAGTTCGTGCCACGGAGTCGCGTCTTAAGTTTTCACATCAAACACACCCGATTGTCCCCGTTGGGACCTAAACTCATATTTTGGTGTGTTTCGCACTATTTGGGTACATTTGTTACCGTTTGGTTGCCTTACAAAACTCGGTGCAAAACGGGCCGAACTGGTGCAAAAGTTCGTGCCTTGAAGTCGTTTAAGAATTTTTTGCAACGGACATACGCATCCACCCCATTGAACCCAAAACTCATGTTTCATAGTGTTTCATACTATTTTTGTGCATTTGGCACCGTTCGGTTGCGTTACAAAACTCAGTGCAAAACGGGCCAAACTGATGCAAAAGTTCGTGCCACGAAGTCGCGTCGGAATTTCTCGCAACGAACGCAACCGATCCACCCCATTGGACTCTAAACTCATGTTTTGGTGTGTAGTGTACTATTTGGATGCATTCGGGACCGTTTGGTGGCCTTACAAAACACGATGCAAAACAGGCCGAAGTGGTGCAAAAGTTCGTGCCATGAAGTCGTGTCGGAATTTTTCGCAACAAATGCACCAGATCCACCCTATTGGACCCTTACCTCATGTTTTGATGCGTTTCGTACTATTTGGGTGCATTTGGGACAGTTTGTTGCGTTACAACACTCAGTTCAAAACGTGCCAAACCTGTACAAAAGTTCGTGCCACGAAGTCGCGTCGCAATTTTTAGTAACGAACGCACCTGATCCACCCCATTGGACTCTAAACTCATGTTTTGGTGTGTTTTGTACTATTTGGGTGCATTTGTTACCATTTGGTTACCTTACAAAACTCGTACTATTTGGGTGCATTTGGGACAGTTTGTTGCGTTACCACACTCAGTTCAAAACAGCCCAAATAGGTGCAAAAGTTCGTGCCACGAAGTCACATCGGAATTTTTCACAATGAACGCACCCGATCCACCCCATGGGACTCTAAACTCATGTTTTGGTGTGTTTTGCACTATTTGGATGCATTTGGAACCATTTGGTTGTCTTACAAAACTCAATGCAAAACGGGCCGAACTTGTGCTAAAGTTCGTGTCACGAAGTCGCATCGGAATTTTTCGCAACGAACGCACCCGATCCACCCCATTGGACTCTAAACTCATGTTTTGGAGTGTTTTGTACTATCTGGGTACATTTGGTACCATTTGGTTACCTTACAAAACTCGGTGCAGAACGGGCTGAAGTGGTGCAAAACTTCATGCCATGAAGTCATGTCGGAATTTTTCACAACAAACCACTCGATCCACCTCATTGGACTCTAACCTCATGTTTCGTTGTGTTTCGTACTATTTGGGTGCATTTGGGACAGTTTGTTGCATTACAACACTCAGTTCAAAACAAGCCAAACTAGTGCAAAAGTTCGTCCCACGAAGTCGCGTCGGAATTTTTCGTAGCGAACGCACCCGATCCACCCCATTGGACTCTAAACTGATGTTTTGGTGTGTTTTGTACAATTTGGATGCATTTGGATCGTTTGGTTGCCTTACAAAACTCAATGCAAAACGGGCCGAACTGGTGCAAAAGTTCGTGCCACGGAGTCGCGTCTTAAGTTTTCACATCAAATACACCCGATTGTCCCCGTTGGGACCAAAACTCATATTTTGGTGCGTTTCGTACTATTTGGGTACATTTGGTACCATTTGGTTGCCTTACAAAACTCGGTGCAAAACGGGCCGAAGTGGTGCAAAAGTTCAGGCCATGAAGTCATGTAAGAATTTTTCGCAACGGTCGTACGCATCCACCCCATTGAACCCAAAACTCATGTTTCATAGTGTTTCATACTATTTTTGTGCATTTGGTACAGTTCGGTTGCGTTACAAAAATCAGTGCAAAACGGGCCAAACTGATGCAAAAGTTCGTGCCACGAAGTCGCGTCGGAATTTCTCGCAACGAACGCAACCGATCCACCCCATTGGACTCTAAGCTCATGTTTTGGTGTGTATTGTACTATTTGGATGCATTCGGGACCGTTTGGTTGCCTTACAAAACACGATGCAAAACATGCCGAAGTGGTGCAAAAGTTCGTGCCATGAAGTTGTGTCGGAATTTTTCGCAACAAATGCACCGGATCCACCCTATTGGACCCTTATCTCATGTTTCGATGCGTTTCATACTATTTGGGTGCATTTGGGACAGTTTGTTGCGTTACAACACTCAGTTCAAAATGAGCCAAACCTCTACAAAAGTTCGTGCCATGAAGTCGCGTCTTAATTTTTAGTAACGAACGCACCTGATCCACCCCATTGGACTCTAAACTCATGTTTTTGTGTGTTTTGTACTATTTGGGTGCATTTGGTACCATTTGGTTACCTTACAAAACTCGGTGCAAAACGGGCTGAAGTGGTGCAAAACTTCGTGCCATGAAGTCGTGTCGGAATTTTTCATAACAAACTACTCGATCCACCCCATTAGGCCCTAACCTCATGTTTCGATGCATTTCGTACTATTTGGGTGCATTTGGGACAGTTGGTTGCGTTACAACAATCAGTTCGTGCCATGAAGTCGTGTCGGAAGTTTTCGCAACAAATGCACCAGATCCACCCTATTGGACCCTTATCTCATGTTTCGATGCGTTTCATACTATGTGGGTGCATTTGGGATAGTTTGTTGCGTTACAACATTCAGTTCAAAACGAGCCAAACCTGTACAAAAGTTCGTGCCACGAAGTCGCATCGCAATTTTTAGTAACGAACGCACCTGATCCACCCCATTGGACTCTAAACTCATGTTTTGGTGTGTTTTGTACTATTTGGGTACATTTGGTACCGTTTGGTTGCCTTACAAAACTCAATGCAAAACGGGCCGAACTGGTGCAAAAGTTCGTGCCATGAAGTCGTGTAAGAATTTTTCGCAACGGACGTACGCATCCACCCCATTAGGCCCTAACCTCATGTTTTGTTGCATTTCGTACTATTTGGGTGCATTTGGGACAGTTTGTTGCATTACAACACTCAGTTCAAAACGGGCCAAACTGGTGCAAAAGTTCGTGCCACGAAGTCGCGTCGGAATTTTTCGGAGCGAACGCACCCGATCCACCCCCATTGGACTCTAAAGTCATGTTTTGGTGTGTATTGTACTATTTGGATGCATTTGGAACCGTTTGGTTGCCTTACAAAACTCGGTGCAAAATGGGTCGAAGTGGTGCAAAAGTTCGTGCCATGAAGTCGTGTCGGAATTTTTTGCATTGAACGCACCCGATCCACCCTATTAGACCCTTACCTCATGTTTCGATGCGTTTCGTACTATTTGGGTGCATTTGGGACAGTTTGTTGCGTTACCACACTCAGTTCAAAACGGGCCAAATAGGTGCAAAAGTTCGTGCCACGAAGTCACATCGTAATTTTTCACAATGAACGCACCCGATCCACCCCATGGGACTCTAAACTCATGTTTTGGTGTGTGTTTGTACTATTTGGATGCATTTGGAACCATTTGGTTGTCACAAAACTCAATGCAAAACGGCCGAACTTGTGCAAAAGTTCGTGTCACGAAGTCGCGTCGGAATTTTTCGCAACGAACGCACCCGATCCACCCCATTGGACTCTAAACTCATGTTTTGGTGTGTTTTGTACTATTTGGGTGCATTTGGTACCATTTGGTTACCTTACAAAACTCTGTGCAAAACGGGCTGAAGTGGTGCAAAACTTCGTGCCATGTAGTCGTGTCGGAATTTTTCACAACAAACCACTCGATCAACCCCATTGGACCCTAATATCATGTTTCGTTGCATTTCGTACTATTTGGGTGCATTTGGGGCAGTTTGTTGCGTTACAACAGTCAGTTCAAAACGGACCAAACTAGTGCAAAAGTTCGTGCCACGAAGTCGCGTCGGAATTTTTCATAGCGAACGCACCCGATCCACCCCATTGGACTCTAAACTGATGTTTTGGTGTGTTTTGTACAATTTGGATGCATTTGGATCGTTTGGTTGCCTTACAAAACTCAATGCAAAACGGGCCGAACTGGTGCAAAAGTTCGTGCCACGGAGTCGCGTCTTAAGTTTTCACATCAAATACACCCGATTGTCCCCGTTGGGACCAAAACTCATATTTTGGTGCGTTTCGTACTATTTGGATACATTTGGTACCGTTTGGTTGCCTTACAAAACTCGGTGCAAAACGGGCCGAAGTGGTGCAAAAGTTCGTGCCATGAAGTCATGTAAGAATTTTTCACAACGGACGGACGCATCCACCTCATTGAACCCAAAACTCATGTTTCATAGTGTTTCATACTATTTTTGTGCATTTGGCACCGTTCGGTTGCGTTACAAAAATCAGTGCAAAACGGGCCAAACAGATGCAAAAGTTCGAGCCACGAAGTCGCGTCGGAATTTCTCGCAACGAACGCAACCGATCCACCCCATTGGACTCTAAACTCATGTTTTCGTGTGTATTGTACTATTTGGATGCATTCGGGACCGTTTGGTTGCCTTACAAAACACAATGCAAAACAGGCCGAAGTGGTGCAAAAGTTCGTGCCATGAAGTCGTGTCGGAATTTTTCGCAACAAATGCACCAGATCCACCCTATTGGACCCTTATCTCATGTTTCGATGCGTTTCATACTATTTGGGTGCATTTGGGACAGTTTGTTGCGTTACAACACTCAGTTCAAAACGAGCCAAACCTGTACAAAAGTTCGTGCCACGAAGTTGCATCGTAATTTTTAGTAATGAACGCACCTGATCCACCCCATTGGACTCTAAACTCATGTTTTGGTGTGTTTTGTACTATTTGGGTGCATTTGGTACCATTTGGTTACGCTTACAAAACTCTGTGCAAAACGGGTTGAAGTGGTGCAAAACTTCGTGCCATGAAGTCGTGTTGGAACTTTTCACAACAAACCACTCGATCCACCCCATTGGACTCTAACCTCATGTTTCGTTGTGTTTCGTACTATTTGGGTGCATTTAGGATAGTTTGTTGCATTACAACACTCATTTCAAAACAGGCCAAACTAGTGCAAAAGTTCGTGCCACGAAGTCGCGCCGGAATTTTTGGTAGCGAACGCACCCGATCCACCCCATTGGACTCTAAACTCATGTTTTGGTGTGTTTTGTACTATTTGGATGCATTTGGACCGTTTGGTTGCCTTACAAAACTCAATGCAAATTGGGCCGAACTGGTGCAAAAGTTCGTGCCACAGAGTCGCGTCTTAAGTTTTCGTATCAAACACACCCGATTGGCCCCGTTGGGACCTAAACTCATATTTTGGTGTGTTTCATACTATTCGGGTACATTTGGTACCATTTGGTTGCCTTACAAAACTCGGTGCAAAACGGGCCGAAGTGGTGCAAAAGTTCGTGCCAGGAAGTCGTGTCAGAATTTTTCGCAACGAACGTACCCATCCACCCCATTGAACCCAAAACTCATGTTTCATAGTGTTTCATACTATTTTTGTGCATTTGGCACCATTCGGTTGCGTTACAAAATTCAGTGCAAAGCGGGCCAAACTGATGCAAAAGTTCGTGCCACGAAGTCGCGTCGGAATTTTTCGCAACGAACGCAACTGATCCACCCCATTGGACTCTAAACTCATGTTTTGGTGTGTATTGTACTATTTGGATGCATTCGGGACCGTTTGGTTGCCTTACCAAACTCGGTGCAAAACAGGCTGATGTGGTGCAATAGTTTGTGCCATGCAGACATGTCGGAATGTTTCAGAACGAACGCACCCAATCCACCCCATTAGGCCCTAACCTCATGTTTCGTTGCATTTCGTACTATTTGGGTGCATTTGGGACAGTTTGTTGCGTTACAACACTCAGTTCAAAATGGGCCAAACTTGTGCAAAATTTCGTGCCACGAAGTCACGTTGAAATTTTTGGCAACGAACGCACCTGATCCACCCCATTGGACTATAAACTCATGTTTTGGTGTGTTTTGTACTATTTGGGTGCATTTGGTACCATTTGGTTACCTTACAAAACTCGGTGCAAAACGGGCTGAAGTGGTGCAAAACTTTGTGCCATGAAGTCGTGTCGGAATTTTTCACAACAAACCACTCGATCCACCCCATTAGGCCCTAACCTCATGTTTCGTTGCGTTTCGTACTATTTGGGTGCATTTGGGACAGTTTGTTGCGTTACAACACTCAGTTCAAAATGGGCCAAACTTATGCAAAATTTCGTGCCACGAAGTGACGTCGAAATTTTTGGCAACGAACGCACCCGATCCACCCCATTGGACTCTAAACTCATGTTTTGGTGTCTTTTGTACTATTTGGGTGCATTTGGTACCATTTGGTTTCCTTAGAAAACTCGGTGCAAAACGGGCTGAAGTGGTGCAAAACTTCGTGCCATGAAGTCGTGTCGGAATTTTTCATAACAAACCACTCGATCAACCCCATTAAGCCCTAACCTCATTTTTCGTTGCATTTCGTACTATTTGGGTGCATTTGGGACAGTTTGTTGCATTACAACACTTAGTTCAAAACGGGCCAAACTGGTGCAAAAGTTCGTGCCACGAAGTCGCGTCGGAATTTTTCGGAGCGAACGCACCCAGTCCACCCTATTGGACCCTTACCTCATGTTTCGATGCGTTTCATACTATTTGGGTGCATTTGGGACATTTTGTTGCGTTACAACACTCAGTTCAAAACGAGCCAAACCTGTACAAAAGTTCGTGCCACGAAGTCACGTCGAAATTTTTGGCAACGAACACACCCGATCCACCCCATTGGACTCTAAACTCATGTTTTGGTGTCTTTTGTTATATTTGGGTGCATTTGGTACCATTTGGTTACCTTACAAAACTCGGTGCAAAACGGGCTGAAGTGGAGCAAAACTTCGTGCCATGAAGTCGTGTCGGAATTTTTCATAACAAACCACTCGATCCACCCCATTAGGTCCTAACCTCATGTTTCGTTGCATTTCGTACTATTTGGGTGCATTTGGGACAGTTTGTTGCATTACAACACTCAGTTCAAAACGGGCCAAACTGGTGCAAAAGTTCGTGCCACGAAGTCGCGTCGGAATTTTTCGGAGCGAACGCACCCGATCCACCCCATTGGACTCTAAACTCATGTTTTGGTGTGTATTGTACTATTTGGATGCATTTGGGACCGTTTGGTTGCCTTACAAAACTCGGTGCAAAACGGGCCGAAGTGGTGCAAAAGTTCATGCCATGAAGTCGTGTCGGAACTTTTCGCAACGAACGCACCCGATCCACCCTATTGGACCCTTACCTCATGTTTCAATGCGTTTCATACTATTTGGGTGCATTTGGGACAGTTTTTTGCGTTACAACACTCTGTTCAAAACGAGCCAAACCTGTACAAAAGTTCGTGCCACAAAGTCGCGTCGCAATTTTTAGTAACGAACTCACCTGATCCACCCCATTGGACTCTAAACTCATGTTTTGGTGTGTTTTGTACTATTTGGGTGCATTTATTACCATTTGGTTACCTTACAAAACTCGGTGCAAAACGGGCTGAAGTGGTGCAAAACTTCGTGCCACGAAGTCGTTTCGGAATTTTTCATAACAAACCACTCGATCCACCCCATTAGGCCCTAACCTCATGTTTCGTGGCATTTCGTACTATTTGGGTGCATTTGGAACAGTTTGTTGCATTACAACACTTGTTCAAAACGGTCCAAACTGGTGCAAAAGTTCGTGCCACGAAGTCGCGTCGAAATTTTTCGGAGCGAACGCACCCTATCCACCCCATTGGACTCTAAACTCATGTTTTGGTGTGTATTGTACTGTTTGGACGCATTTGGGACCGTTTGGTTGCCTTACAATACTCGGTGCAAAACGTGCCGAAGTGGTGCAAAAGTTCGTGCCATGAAGTTGTGTCGGAATTTTTCGCAACGAACGCACCCGATCCACCCTATTGGACCCTTACCTCATGTTTCGATGCGTTTCGTACTATTTGGGTGCATTTGGGACAGTTTGTTGCATTACAACACTCAGTTCAAAACGAGCCAAACCTGTACAAAATTTGTGCCACGAAGTCGCGTCGCAATTTTTAGTAACGAATGCACCTGATCCACCCCATTGGACTCTAAACTCATGTTTTGGTGTGTTTTGTACTATTTGGGTGCATTTGGTACCATTTGGTTACCTTACAAAACTCGGTGCAAAACGGGTTGAAGTGGTGCAAAACTTTGTGCCATGAAGTCGTGTCGGAATTTTTCACAACAAACCACTCGATCCACCCCATTAGGCCCTAACCTCATGTTTCGTTGCATTTCGTACTATTTGGGTGCATTTGGGACAGTTTCTTGCGTTACATCACTCAGTTCAAAATGGGCGAAACTTGTGCAAAATTTTGTGCCACGAAGTCACGTCGAATTGTTTTGCAACGAACGCACCTGATCCACCCCATTGGACTCTAAACTCATGTTTTGGTGTGTTTTATACTATTTGGGTGCATTTGGTACCATTTGGTTATCTTACAAAACTCGGTGCAAAACAGGCTGAAGTGGTGCAAAACTTTGTGCCATGAATTCGTGTCGGAATTTTTCACAACAAACCACTCGATCCACCCCATTAGGCCCTAACCTCATGTTTCATTGCATTTCGTATTATTTGGGTGCATTTGGGACAGTTTGTTGCGTTACAACACTCAGTTCAAAATGGGCCAAACTTGTGCAAAATTTCGTGCCACGAAGTCACGTCGAAATTTTTGGCAACGAACGCACCCGATCCACCCCATTGGACTCTAAACTCATGTTTTGGTGTGTTTTGTACTATTTGGGTGCATTTGGTACCATTTGGTTACCTTACAAAACTCGGTGCAAAACGGGCTAATGTGGTGCAAAACTTCGTGCCACGAAGTCGTGTCGGAATTTTTCATAACAAACCACTCGATCCACCCCATTAGGACCTAACCTCATGTTTCGTTGCATTTCGTACTATTTGGGTGCATTTGGGACAGTTTGTTGCATTACAACACTCAGTTCAAAATGGGCCAAACTGGTGCAAAAGTTCATGCCACGAAGTCGCGTCGGAATTTTTCGTAGCGAACGCACCCGATCCACCCCACTAGACTCTAAACTCATTTTTGGTGTGTATTGTACTATTTGGATGCATTTGGGACCGTTTGGTTGCCTTACAAAACTCGGTGCAAAAAGGGCCGAAGTGGTGCAAAAGTTCGTGCCATGAAGTCGTGTCGGAATTTTTCAAAACAAACCACTCGATCCACCCCATTGGACTCTAACCTCATGTTTCGTTGTGTTTCGTACTATTTGGGTGCATTTGGGACATTTTGTTGCGTTACCACACTCAGTTCAAAAAGGGCCAAATAGGTGCAAAAGTTCGTGCCCCGAAGTCACATCGGAATTTTTCACAATGAATGCACCCGATCCACCCCATGGGACTCTAAACTCATGTTTTGGTGTGTTTTGTACTATTTGGATGCATTTGGAACCATTTGGTTGTCGTACAAAACTCAATGCAAAACGGGCCGGACTTGTGCAAAAGTTCGTGTCACGAAGTCGCGTCGGAATTTTTTGCAACAAACGCACCCGATCCACCCCATTGGACTCTAAACTCATGTTTTGGTGTGTTTTGTACTATTTGGGTGCATTTAGTACCATTTGGTTACATTACAAAACTCGGTGCAAAACGGGCTGAAGTGGTGCAAAACTTTGTGCCATGAAGTCGTGTCGAAATTTTTCACAACAAACCACTCGATCCACCTCATTAGGCCCTAACCTCATGTTTCGTTGCATTTCGTACTATTTGGGTGCATTTGGGACAGTTTGTTGCGTTACAACACTCAGTTCAAAACGGGCCAAACTTGTGCAAAATTTCGTGCCACGAAGTCACGTCGAAATTTTTGGCAACGAACGCACCCGATACACCCCATTGGACTCTAAACTCATGTTTTGGTGTGTTTGTACTATTTGGGTGCATTTGGTACCATTTGGTTACCTTACAAAACTCGGTGCAAAACGGGCTGAAGTGGTGCAAAACTTCGTGCCATGAAGTCGTGTCGGATTTTTTCATAACAAACCACTCGATCCACCCCATTAGGCCCTAAGCTCATGTTTCGTTGCATTTCGTACTATTTGGGTGCATTTGGGACAGTTTGTTGCGTTACAATCACTCAGTTCAAAATGGGCGAAACTTGTGCAAAATTTCGTGCCACGAAGTCACGTCGAATTGTTTGGCAACGAACGCACCCTGATCCACCCCATTGGACTCTAAACTCATGTTTTGGTGTGTTTTATACTATTTGGGTGCATTTGGTACCATTTGGTTACCTTACAAAACTCGGTGCAAAACAGGGCTGAAGTGGTGCAAAACTTTGTGCCATGAAGTCGTGTCGGAATTTTTCACAACAAACCACTCGATCCACCCCATTAGGCCCTAACCTCATGTTTCGTTGCATTTCGTACTATTTGGGTGCATTTGGGACAGTTTGTTGCGTTACAACACTCAGTTCAAAATGGGCCAAACTTGTGCAAAATTTCGTGCCACGAAGTCACAGTCGAAATTTTTGGCAACGAACGCACCCGATCCACCCCATTGGACTCTAAACTCATGTTTTGTTGTGTTTTGTACTATTTGTGTGCATTTGGTACCATTTGGTTACCTTACAAAACTCGGTGCAAAACAGGCTGAAGTGGTGCAAAACTTCGTGCCATGAAGTCGTGTCGGAATTTTTCATAACAAACCACTCGATCCACCCCATTAGGACCTAACCTCATGTTTCGTTGCATTTCGTACTATTTGGGTGCATTTGGGACAGTTTGTTGCATTACAACACTCAGTTCAAAACGGGCCAAACTGGTGCAAAAGTTCATGCCACGAAGTCGCGTCGGAATTTTTCGTAGCGAACGCACCCGATCCACCCCATTGGACTCTAAACTCATGTTTTGGTGTGTATTGTACTATTTGGTTGCATTTGGGACCGTTTGGTTGCCTTACAAAACTCGGTGCAAAACGGGCCGAAGTGGTGCAAAAGTTCATGCCATGAAGTCGTGTCGGAATTTTTCACAACAAACCACTCGATCCACCCCATTGGACTCTAACCTCATGTTTCGTTGTGTTTCGTACTATTTGGGTGCATTTGGGACAGTTTGTTGCGTTACCACACTCAGTTCAAAACGGGCCAAATAGGTGCAAAAGTTCGTGCCCCGAAGTCACATCGGATTTTTTCACAATGAATGCACCCGATCCACCCCATGGGACTCTAAACTCATGTTTTGGTGTGTTTTGTACTATTTGGATGCATTTGGAACCATTTGGTTGTCGTACAAAACTCAATGCAAAACGGGCCGAACTTGTGCAAAAGTTCGTGTCGCGAAGTCGCGTCGGAATTTTTGCAACGAATGCACCCGATCCACCCCATTGGACTCTAAACTCATGTTTTGGTGTGTTTTGTACTATTTGGGTGCATTTGGTACCATTTGGTTACCTTACAAAACTCTGTGCAAAACGGGCTGAAGTGGTGCAAAACTTCGTGCCATGTAGTCGTGTCGGAATTTTTCACAACAAACCACTCGATCACCCCATTGGACCCTAACCTCATGTTTCATTGCATTTCGTACTATTTGGGTGCATTTGGGACAGTTTGTTGCCTTACAACAGTCAGTTCAAAACGGACCAAACTAGTGCAAAAGTTCGTGTGCCACGAAGTCGCGTCTTAATTTTTCGTAGCGAACGCACCTGATCCACCCTATTGGACTCTAAACTGATGTTTTGGTGTGTTTTGTACAATTTGGATGCATTTGGACCGTTTGGTTGCCTTACAAAACTCAATGCAAAATGGACCGAACTGGTGCAAAAGTTCGTGCCACGGAGTCGCGTCTTAAGTTTTCACATCAAACACACCCGATTGTCCCCGTTGGGACCTAAACTCATATTTTGGTGCGTTTCGTACTATTTGGGTACATTTGTACTGTTTGGTTGCCTTACAAACTCGGTGCAAAACGGGCCGAAGTGGTGCAAAAGTTCGTGCCATGAAGTCGTGCAAGAATTTTTCACAACGGACGTACGCATCCACCCCATTGACCCAAAACTCATGTTTCATAGTGTTTCATACTATTTTGGTGCATTTGGGACAGTTTGTTGCGTTACAACACTCAGTTCAAAATGGGCCAAACTTGTGCAAAATTTCGTGCCACGAAGTCACGTCGAAATTTTTGGCAACGAACGCACCCGATCCACCCCATTGGACTCTAAACTCATGTTTTGGTGTGTTTTGTACTATTTGGGTGCATTTGGTACCATTTGGTTACATTACAAAACTCGGTGCAAAACGGGCTGAAGTGGTGCAAAACTTTGTGCCATGAAGTCGTGTCGGAATTTTTCACAACAAACCACTCGATCCACCCCATTAGGCCCTAACCTCATGTTTCGTTGCATTTCGTACTATTTGGGTGCATTTGGGACAGTTTGTTGCGTTACAACACTCAGTTCAAAATGGGCCAAACTTGTGCAAAATTTCGTGCCACGAAGTCACGTCGAAATTTTTGGCAACGAACGCACCCGATCCACCCCATTGGACTCTAAACTCATGTTTTGGTGTGTTTTGTACTATTTGGGTGCATTTGGTACCATTTGGTTACCTTACAAAACTCGGTGCAAAACGGGCTGAAGTGGTGCAAAACTTTGTGCCATGAAGTCGTGTCGGAATTTTTCACAACAAACCACTCGATCCACCCCATTAGGCCCTAAGCCTCATGTTTCGTTGCATTTCGTACTATTTGGGTGCATTTGGGACAGTTTGTTGCGTTACAACACTCAGTTCAAAATGGGCCAAACTTGTGCAAAATTTCGTGCCACGAAGTCACGTCGAAATTTTTTGGCAACGAACGCACCCGATCCACCCCATTGGACTCTAAACTCATGTTTTGGTGTGTTTTATACTATTTGGGTGCATTTGGTACCATTTGGTTACCTTACAAAACTCGGTGCAAAACGGGCTGAAGTGGTGCAAAACTTTGTGCCATGAAGTCGTGTCGGAATTTTTCACAACAAACCACTCGATCCACCCCATTAGGCCCTAACCTCATGTTTCGTTGCATTTCGTACTATTTGGGTGCATTTGGGACAGTTTGTTGCGTTACAACACTCAGTTCAAAATGGGCCAAACTTGTGCAAAATTTCGTGCCACGAAGTCACGTCGAAATTTTTGGCAACGAACGCACCCGATCCACCCCATTGGACTCTAAACTCATGTTTTGGTGTGTTTTGTACTATTTGGGTGCATTTGGTACCATTTGGTTACCTTACAAAACTCGGTGCAAAACGGGCTGAAGTGGTGCAAAACTTTGTGCCATGAAGTCGTGTCGGAATTTTTCACAACAAACCACTCGATCCACCCCATTAGGCCCTAACCTCATGTTTCGTTGCATTTCGTACTATTTGGGTGCATTTGGGACAGTTTGTTGCGTTACAACACTCAGTTCAAAATGGGCCAAACTTGTGCAAAATTTCGTGCCACGAAGTCACGTCGGAAATTTTTCGGCAACGAACGCACCCGATCCACCCCATTGGACTCTAAACTCATGTTTTGGTGTGTATTGTACTATTTGGGTGCATTTGGTACCATTTGGTTGCCTTACAAAACTCGGTGCAAAACGGGCCGAAGTGGTGCAAAAGTTCATGCCATGAAGTCGTGTCGGAATTTTTCACAACAAACCACTCGATCCACCCCATTGGACTCTAACCTCATGTTTCGTTGTGTTTCGTACTATTTGGGTGCATTTGGGACAGTTTGTTGCGTTACCACACTCAGTTCAAAACGGGCCAAATAGGTGCAAAAGTTCGTGCCCGAAGTCACATCGGATTTTTCACAATGAATGCACCCGATCCACCCCATGGGACTCTAAACTCATGTTTTGGTGTGTTTTGTACTATTTGGATGCATTTGGAACCATTTGGTTGTCGTACAAAACTCAATGCAAAACGGGCCGAACTTGTGCAAAAGTTCGTGTCGCGAAGTCGCGTCGGAATTTTTTGCAACGAATGCACCCGATCCACCCCATTGGACTCTAAACTCATGTTTTGGTGTGTTTTGTACTATTTGGGTGCATTTGGTACCATTTGGTTACCTTACAAAACTCTGTGCAAAACGGGCTGAAGTGGTGCAAAACTTCGTGCCATGTAGTCGTGTCGGAATTTTTCACAACAAACCACTCGATCAACCCCATTGGACCCTAACCTCATGTTTCATTGCATTTCGTACTATTTGGGTGCATTTGGGACAGTTTGTTGCCTTACAACAGTCAGTTCAAAACGGACCAAACTAGTGCAAAAGTTCGTGTGCCACGAAGTCGCGTCTTAATTTTTCGTAGCGAACGCACCTGATCCACCCTATTGGACTCTAAACTGATGTTTTGGTGTGTTTTGTACAATTTGGATGCATTTGGACCGTTTGGTTGCCTTACAAAAGTCAATGCAAAATGGACCGAACTGGTGCAAAAGTTCGTGCCACGGAGTCGCGTCTTAAGTTTTCACATCAAACACACCCGATTGTCCCCGTTGGGACCTAAACTCATATTTTGGTGCGTTTCGTACTATTTGGGTACATTTTGTACTGTTTGGTTGCCTTACAAAACTCGGTGCAAAACGGGCCGAATGGTGCAAAAGTTCGTTGCCATGAAGTCGTGCAAGAATTTTTCACAACGGACGTACGCATCCACCCCATTGAACCCAAAACTCATGTTTCATAGTGTTTCATACTATTTTTGGAATTGGCACCGTTCGGTTGCGTTACAAAACTCAGTGCAAAACCGGGCCAAACTGATGCAAAAGTTCATGCCACGAAGTCGCGTCGGAATTTCTCGCAACGAACGCAACCGATCCACCCCATTGGACTCTAAAGTCATGTTTTGGTGTGTATTGTACTATTTGGATGCATTCGGGACCGTTTGGTTGCCTTACAAAACTCGGTGCAAAACGGGCCGATGTGGTGCAAAAGTTCGTGCCATGCCTAGTCGTGTCGGAATGTTTCGCAACGAACACACCCGATCCACCCTATTGGACCCTTACCTCATGTTTCGGTGCGTTTCGTACTATTTGGGTGCATTTGGTACAGTTGTTGCGTTACAACACTCTGTTCAAAATGGGCCAAACTTGTGCAAAATTTCGTGCCACTGAAGTCACGTCGAATTTTTTGGCAACGAACGCACCTGATCCACCCCATTGGACTCTAAACTCATGTTTTGGTGTGTTTTGTACTATTTGGGTGCATTTGGTACCATTTGGTTACCTTACAAAACTCGGTGCAAAACGGGCTGAAGTGGTGCAAAAGTTCGTGCCATGAAGTCGTGTCGGAATTTTTCAAAACAAACCACTCGATCCACCCCATTGGACTCTAACCTCATGTTTCGTTGTGTTTCGTACTATTTGGGTGCATTTGGGACATTTTGTTGCGTTACCACACTCAGTTCAAAACGGGCCAAACTAGGTGCAAAAGTTCGTGCCCCGAAGTCACAGTCGGAATTTTTGCACAATGAATGCACCCGATCCACCCCATTGGACTCTAAACTCATGTTTTGGTGTGTTTTGTACTATTTGGATGCATTTGGGAACCATTTGGTTGTCGTACAAAACTCAGTGCAAAACGGGCCGGACTTGTGCAAAAGTTCGTGTCACGAAGTCGCGTCGGAATTTTTTGCAACGAACGCACCCGATCCACCCCATTGGACTCTAAACTCATGTTTTGGTGTGTTTGTACTATTTGGGGGCATTTGGTACCATTTGGTTACATTACAAAACTCGGTGCAAAATGGGCTGAAGTGGTGCAAAACTTCGTGCCATGAAGTCGTGTCGGAATTTTTCACAACAAACCACTCGATCCACCCCATTAGGCCCTAAGCTCATGTTTCGTTGCATTTCGTACTATTTGGGTGCATTTGGGACAGTTTCTTGCGTTACATCACTCAGTTCAAAATGGGCGAAACTTGTGCAAAATTTTGTGCCACGAAGTCACGTCGAATTGTTTTGCAACGAACGCACCTGATCCACCCCATTGGACTCTAAACTCATGTTTTGGTGTGTTTTATACTATTTGGGTGCATTTGGTACCATTTGGTTACCTTACAAAACTCGGTGCAAAACAGGCTGAAGTGGTGCAAAACTTTGTGCCATGAAGTCGTGTCGGAATTTTTCACAACAAACCACTCGATCCACCCCATTAGGCCCTAACCTCATGTTTCGTTGCATTTCGTACTATTTGGGTGCATTTGGGACAGTTTGTTGCGTTACAACACTCAGTTCAAAATGGGCCAAACTTGTGCAAAATTTCGTGCCACGAAGTCACGTCGAAATTTTTGGCAACGAACGCACCCGATCCACCCCATTGGACTCTAAACTCATGTTTTGGTGTGTTTTGTACTATTTGGGTGCATTTGGTACCATTTGGTTACCTTACAAAACTCGGTGCAAAACGGGCTGAAGTGGTGCAAAACTTTGTGCCATGAAGTCGTGTCGGAATTTTTCACAACAAACCACTCGATCCACCCCATTAGGCCCTAACCTCATGTTTCGTTGCATTTCGTACTATTTGGGTGCATTTGGGACAGTTTGTTGCGTTACAACACTCAGTTCAAAATGGGCCAAACTTGTGCAAAAGTTCAGTGCCACGAAGTCGCGTCGGAATTTTTCGTAGCGAACGCACCCGATCCACCCCATTGGACTCTAAACTCATGTTTTGGTGTGTATTGTACTATTTGGTTGCATTTGGGACCGTTTGGTTGCCTTACAAAACTCGGTGCAAAACGGGCCGAAGTGGTGCAAAAGTTCAGTGCCATGAAGTCGTGTCGGAATTTTTCACAACAAACCACTCGATCCACCCCATTGGACTCTAACCTCATGTTTCGTTGTGTTTCGTACTATTTGGGTGCATTTGGGACAGTTTGTTGCGTTACCACACTCAGTTCAAAACGGGCCAAATAGGTGCAAAAGTTCGTGCCCCGAAGTCACATCGGATTTTTTCACAATGAATGCACCCGATCCACCCCATGGGACTCTAAACTCATGTTTTGGTGTGTTTTGTACTATTTGGATGCATTTGGAACCATTTGGTTGTCGTACAAAACTCAATGCAAAACGGGCCGAACTTGTGCAAAAGTTCGTGTCGCGAAGTCGCGTCGGAATTTTTTGCAACGAACTGCACCCGATCCACCCCATTGGACTCTAAACTCATGTTTTGGTGTGTTTTGTACTATTTGGGTGCATTTGGTACCATTTGGTTACCTTACAAAACTCTGTGCAAAACGGGCTGAAGTGGTGCAAAACTTCGTGCCATGTAGTCGTGTCGGAATTTTTCACAACAAACCACTCGATCAACCCCATTGGACCCTAACCTCATGTTTCATTGCATTTCGTACTATTTGGGTGCATTTGGGACAGTTTGTTGCCTTACAACAGTCAGTTCAAAACGGACCAAACTAGTGCAAAAGTTCGTGTGCCACGAAGTCGCGTCTTAATTTTTCGTAGCGAACGCACCTGATCCACCCTATTGGACTCTAAACTGATGTTTTGGTGTGTTTTGTACAATTTGGATGCATTTGGACCGTTTGGTTGCCTTACAAAAGTCAATGCAAAATGGACCGAACTGGTGCAAAAGTTCGTGCCACGGAGTCGCGTCTTAAGTTTTCACATCAAACACACCCGATTGTCCCCGTTGGGACCTAAACTCATATTTTGGTGCGTTTCGTACTATTTGGGTACATTTTGTACTGTTTGGTTGCCTTACAAAACTCGGTGCAAAACGGGCCGAAGTGGTGCAAAAGTTCGTGCCATGAAGTCGTGCAAGAATTTTTCACAACGGACGTACGCATCCACCCCATTGAACCCAAAACTCATGTTTCATAGTGTTTCATACTATTTTTGTGAATTTGGCACCGTTCGGTTGCGTTACAAAACTCAGTGCAAAACGGGCCAAACTGATGCAAAAGTTCATGCCACGAAGTCGCGTCGGAATTTCTCGCAACGAACGCAACCGATCCACCCCATTGGACTCTAAAGTCATGTTTTGGTGTGTATTGTACTATTTGGATGCATTCGGGACCGTTTGGTTGCCTTACAAAACTCGGTGCAAAACGGGCCGATGTGGTGCAAAAGTTCGTGCCATGCAGTCGTGTCGGAATGTTTCGCAACGAACACACCCGATCCACCCTATTAGGACCCTTACCTCATGTTTCGGTGCGTTTCGTACTATTTGGGTGCATTTGGTACAGTTGTTGCGTTACAACACTCTGTTCAAAATGGGCCAAACTTGTGCAAAATTTCGTGCCATGAAGTCACGTCGAATTTTTTGCAACGAACGCACCTGATCCACCCCATTGGACTCTAAACTCATGTTTTGGTGTGTTTTGTACTATTTGGGTGCATTTGGTACCATTTGGTTACCTTACAAAACTCGGTGCAAAACGGGCTGAAGTGGTGCAAAAGTTCGTGCCATGAAGTCGTGTCGGAATTTTTCAAAACAAACCACTCGATCCACCCCATTAGGACTCTAACCTCATGTTTCGTTGCTGTTTCGTACTATTTGGGTGCATTTGGGACATTTTGTTGCGTTACCACACTCAGTTCAAAACGGGCCAAACTAGGTGCAAAAGTTCGTGCCCCGAAGTCACATCGGAATTTTTCACAATGAATGCACCCGATCCACCCCATGGGACTCTAAACTCATGTTTTGGTGTGTTTTGTACTATTTGGATGCATTTGGAACCATTTGGTTGTCGTACAAAACTCAATGCAAAACGGGCCGGACTTGTGCAAAAGTTCGTGTCACGAAGTCGCGTCGGAATTTTTTGCAACGAACGCACCCGATCCACCCCATTGGACTCTAAACTCATGTTTTGGTGTGTTTGTACTATTTGGGGGCATTTGGTACCATTTGGTTACATTACAAAACTCGGTGCAAAATGGGCTGAAGTGGTGCAAAACTTCGTGCCATGAAGTCGTGTCGGAATTTTTCACAACAAACCACTCGATCCACCCCATTAGGCCCTAAGCTCATGTTTCGTTGCATTTCGTACTATTTGGGTGCATTTGGGACAGTTTCTTGCGTTACATCACTCAGTTCAAAATGGGCGAAACTTGTGCAAAATTTTGTGCCACGAAGTCACGTCGAATTTTTTGGCAACGAACGCACCCTGATCCACCCCATTGGACTCTAAACTCATGTTTTGGTGTGTTTTGTACTATTTGGGTGCATTTGGTACCATTTGGTTACCTTACAAAACTCGGTGCAAAACGGGCTGAAGTGGTGCAAAACTTTGTGCCATGAAGTCGTGTCGGAATTTTTCACAACAAACCACTCGATCCACCCCATTAGGCCCTAACCTCATGTTTCGTTGCATTTCGTACTATTTGGGTGCATTTGGGACAGTTTGTTGCGTTACAACACTCAGTTCAAAATGGGCCAAACTTGTGCAAAATTTCGTGCCACGAAGTCACGTCGAAATTTTTGGCAACGAACGCACCCGATCCACCCCATTGGACTCTAAACTCATGTTTTGGTGTGTTTTGTACTATTTGGGTGCATTTGGTACCATTTGGTTACCTTACAAAACTCGGTGCAAAACGGGCTGAAGTGGTGCAAAACTTTGGGCCATGAAGTCGTGTCGGAATTTTTCATAACAAACCACTCGATCCACCCCATTAGGACCTAACCTCATGTTTCGTTGCATTTCGTACTATTTGGGTGCATTTGGGACAGTTTGTTGCATTACAACACTCAGTTCAAAACGGGCCAAACTGGTGCAAAAGTTCATGCCACGAAGTCGCGTCGGAATTTTTCGTAGCGAACGCACCCGATCCACCCCATTGGACTCTAAACTCATGTTTTGGTGTGTATTGTACTATTTGGTTGCATTTGGGACCGTTTGGTTGCCTTACAAAACTCGGTGCAAAACGGGCCGAAGTGGTGCAAAAGTTCATGCCATGAAGTCGTGTCGGAATTTTTCACAACAAACCACTCGATCCACCCCATTGGACTCTAACCTCATGTTTCGTTGTGTTTCGTACTATTTGGGTGCATTTGGGACAGTTTGTTGCGTTACCACACTCAGTTCAAAACGGGCCAAATAGGTGCAAAAGTTCGTGCCCCGAAGTCACATCGGATTTTTTCACAATGAATGCACCCGATCCACCCCATGGGACTCTAAACTCATGTTTTGGTGTGTTTTGTACTATTTGGATGCATTTGGAACCATTTGGTTGTCGTACAAAACTCAATGCAAAACGGGCCGAACTTGTGCAAAAGTTCGTGTCGCGAAGTCGCGTCGGAATTTTTTGCAACGAATGCACCCGATCCACCCCATTGGACTCTAAACTCATGTTTTGGTGTGTTTTGTACTATTTGGGTGCATTTGGTACCATTTGGTTACCTTACAAAACTCTGTGCAAAACGGGCTGAAGTGGTGCAAAACTTCGTGCCATGTAGTCGTGTCGGAATTTTTCACAACAAACCACTCGATCAACCCCATTGGACCCTAACCTCATGTTTCATTGCATTTCGTACTATTTGGGTGCATTTGGGACAGTTTGTTGCCTTACAACAGTCAGTTCAAAACGGACCAAACTAGTGCAAAAGTTCGTGTGCCACGAAGTCGCTTCTTAATTTTTCGTAGCGAACGCACCTGATCCACCCTATTGGACTCTAAACTGATGTTTTGGTGTGTTTTGTACAATTTGGATGCATTTGGACCGTTTGGTTGCCTTACAAAAGTCAATGCAAAATGGACCGAACTGGTGCAAAAGTTCGTGCCACGGAGTCGCGTCTTAAGTTTTCACATCAAACACACCCGATTGTCCCCGTTGGGACCTAAACTCATATTTTGGTGCGTTTCGTACTATTTGGGTACATTTTGTACTGTTTGGTTGCCTTACAAAACTCGGTGCAAAACGGGCCGAAGTGGTGCAAAAGTTCGTGCCATGAAGTCGTGCAAGAATTTTTCACAACGGACGTACGCATCCACCCCATTGAACCCAAAACTCATGTTTCATAGTGTTTCATACTATTTTTGTGAATTTGGCACCGTTCGGTTGCGTTACAAAACTCAGTGCAAAACGGGCCAAACTGATGCAAAAGTTCATGCCACGAAGTCGCGTCGGAATTTCTCGCAACGAACGCAACCGATCCACCCCATTGGACTCTAAAGTCATGTTTTGGTGTGTATTGTACTATTTGGATGCATTCGGGACCGTTTGGTTGCCTTACAAAACTCGGTGCAAAACGGGCCGATGTGGTGCAAAAGTTCGTGCCATGCAGTCGTGTCGGAATGTTTCGCAACGAACACACCCGATCCACCCTATTGGACCCTTACCTCATGTTTCGGTGCGTTTCGTACTATTTGGGTGCATTTGGTACAGTTGTTGCGTTACAACACTCTGTTCAAAATGGGCCAAACTTGTGCAAAATTTCGTGCCATGAAGTCACGTCGAATTTTTTTGCAACGAACGCACCTGATCCACCCCATTGGACTCTAAACTCATGTTTTGGTGTGTTTTGTACTATTTGGGTGCATTTGGTACCATTTGGTTACCTTACAAAACTCGGTGCAAAACGGGCTGAAGTGGTGCAAAAGTTCGTGCCATGAAGTCGTGTCGGAATTTTTCAAAACAAACCACTCGATCCACCCCATTGGACTCTAACCTCATGTTTCGTTGTGTTTCGTACTATTTGGGTGCATTTGGGACATTTTGTTGCGTTACCACACTCAGTTCAAAACGGGCCAAATAGGTGCAAAAGTTCGTGCCCCGAAGTCACATCGGAATTTTTCACAATGAATGCACCCGATCCACCCCATGGGACTCTAAACTCATGTTTTGGTGTGTTTTGTACTATTTGGATGCATTTGGAACCATTTGGTTGTCGTACAAAACTCAATGCAAAACGGGCCGGACTTGTGCAAAAGTTCGTGTCACGAAGTCGCGTCGGAATTTTTTGCAACGAACGCACCCGATCCACCCCATTGGACTCTAAACTCATGTTTTGGTGTGTTTGTACTATTTGGGTGCATTTGGTACCATTTGGTTACATTACAAAACTCGGTGCAAAATGGGCTGAAGTGGTGCAAAACTTTGTGCCATGAAGTCGTGTCGGAATTTTTCACAACAAACCACTCGATCCACCCCATTAGGCCCTAAGCTCATGTTTCGTTGCATTTCGTACTATTTGGGTGCATTTGGGACAGTTTCTTGCGTTACAATCACTCAGTTCAAAATGGGCCGAAACATGTGCAAAATTTTGTGCCACGAAGTCACGTCGAATTGTTTTGCAACGAACGCACCTGATCCACCCCATTGGACTCTAAACTGATGTTTTGGTGTGTTTTATACTATTTGGGTGCATTTGGTACCATTTGGTTATCTTACAAAACTCGGTGCAAAACAGGCTGAAGTGGTGCAAAACTTTGTGCCATGAATTCGTGTCGGAATTTTTCACAACAAACCACTCGATCCACCCCCATTAGGCCCTAACCTCATGTTTCGTTGCATTTCGTATTATTTGGGTGCATTTGGGACAGTTTGTTGCGTTACAACACTCAGTTCAAAATGGGCCAAACTTGTGCAAAATTTCGTGCCACGAAGTCATGTCGAAATTTTTGGCAACGAACGCACCCGATCCACCCCATTGGACTCTAAACTCATGTTTTGGTGTGTTTTGTACTATTTGGGTGCATTTGGTACTATTTGGTTACCTTACAAAACCCGGTGCAAAACGGGCTGAAGTGGTGCAAAACTTCGTGCCATGAAGTCGTGTCGGAATTTTTCATAACAAACCACTCGATCCACCCCATTAGGCACTAACCTCCTGTTTCGTTGCATTTCGTACTATTTGGGTGCATTTGGGACAGTTTATTGCATTACAACACTCAGTTCAAAACGGGCCAAACTGGTGCAAAAGTTCGTGCCACGATGTCGCGTCGGAATTTTTCTTAGCGAACGCACCCGATCCACCCCATTGGACTCTAAACTCATGTTTTGGTGTGTATTGTACTATTTGCATGCATTTGGGACTGTTTGGTTGCCTTACAAAACTCGGTGCAAAACGGGCCGAAGTGGTGCAAAAGTTCGTGCCACGAAGTCGTGTCGGATTTTTTCACAACAAACCACTCGATCCACCCCATTGGACTCTAACCTCATGTTTCGTTGTGTTTCGTACTATTTGGGTGCATTTGGGACAGTTTGTTGCGTTACCACACTCAGTTCAAAACGGGCCAAATAGGTGCAAAAGTTCGTGCCCCGAAGTCACATCGGATTTTTTCACAATGAATGCACCCGATCCACCCCATGGGACTCTAAACTCATGTTTTGGTGTGTTTTGTACTATTTGGATGCATTTGGAACCATTTGGTTGTCGTACAAAACTCAATGCAAAACGGGCCGAACTTGTGCAAAAGTTCGTGTCGCGAAGTCGCGTCGGAATTTTTTGCAACGAACGCACCCGATCCACCCCATTGGACTCTAAACTCATGTTTTGGTGTGTTTTGTACTATTTGGGTGCATTTGGTACCATTTGGTTACCTTACAAAACTCTGTGCAAAACGGGCTGAAGTGGTGCAAAACTTCGTGCCATGTAGTTGTGTCGGAATTTTTCACAACAAACCACTCGATCAACCCCATTGGACCCTAACCTCATGTTTCATTGCATTTCGTACTATTTGGGTGCATTTGGGACAGTTTGTTGCCTTACAACAGTCAGTTCAAAACGGACCAAACTAGTGCAAAAGTTCGTGTGCCACGAAGTCGCGTCTTAATTTTTCGTAGCGAACGCACCTGATCCACCCTATTGGACTCTAAACTGATGTTTTGGTGTGTTTTGTACAATTTGGATGCATTTGGACCGTTTGGTTGCCTTACAAAAGTCAATGCAAAATGGACCGAACTGGTGCAAAAGTTCGTGCCACGGAGTCGCGTCTTAAGTTTTCACATCAAACACACCCGATTGTCCCCGTTGGGACCTAAACTCATATTTTGGTGCGTTTCGTACTATTTGGGTACATTTTGTACTGTTTGGTTGCCTTACAAAACTCGGTGCAAAACGGGCCGAAGTGGTGCAAAAGTTCGTGCCATGAAGTCGTGCAAGAATTTTTCACAACGGACGTACGCATCCACCCCATTGAACCCAAAACTCATGTTTCATAGTTTTTCATACTATTTTTGTGAATTTGGCACCGTTCGGTTGCGTTACAAAACTCAGTGCAAAACGGGCCAAACTGATGCAAAAGTTCATGCCACGAAGTCGCGTCGGAATTTCTCGCAACGAACGCAACCGATCCACCCCATTGGACTCTAAAGTCATGTTTTGGTGTGTATTGTACTATTTGGATGCATTCGGGACCGTTTGGTTGCCTTACAAAACTCGGTGCAAAACGGGCCGATGTGGTGCAAAAGTTCGTGCCATGCAGTCGTGTCGGAATGTTTCGCAACGAACACACCCGATCCACCCTATTGGACCCTTACCTCATGTTTCGGTGCGTTTCGTACTATTTGGGTGCATTTGGTACAGTTGTTGCGTTACAACACTCTGTTCAAAATGGGCCAAACTTGTGCAAAATTTCGTGCCATGAAGTCACGTCGAATTTTTTTGCAACGAACGCACCTGATCCACCCCATTGGACTCTAAACTCATGTTTTGGTGTGTTTTGTACTATTTGGGTGCATTTGGTACCATTTGGTTACCTTACAAAACTCGGTGCAAAACGGGCTGAAGTGGTGCAAAAGTTCGTGCCATGAAGTCGTGTCGGAATTTTTCAAAACAAACCACTCGATCCACCCCATTGGACTCTAACCTCATGTTTCGTTGTGTTTCGTACTATTTGGGTGCATTTGGGACATTTTGTTGCGTTACCACACTCAGTTCAAAACGGGCCAAATAGGTGCAAAAGTTCGTGCCCCGAAGTCACATCGGAATTTTTCACAATGAATGCACCCGATCCACCCCATGGGACTCTAAACTCATGTTTTGGTGTGTTTTGTACTATTTGGATGCATTTGGAACCATTTGGGTGTCGTACAAAACTCAATGCAAAACGGGCCGGACTTGTGCAAAAGTTCGTGTCACGAAGTCGCGTCGGAATTTTTTGCAACGAACGCACCCGATCCACCCCATTGGACTCTAAACTCATGTTTTGGTGTGTTTGTACTATTTGGGTGCATTTGGTACCATTTGGTTACATTACAAAACTCGGTGCAAAACAGGCTGAAGTGGTGCAAAACTTTGTGCCATGAATTCGTGTCGGAATTTTTCACAACAAACCACTCGATCCACCCCATTAGGCCCTAAGCTCATGTTTCGTTGCATTTCGTATTATTTGGGTGCATTTGGGACAGTTTGTTGCGTTACAACACTCAGTTCAAAATGGGCCAAACTTGTGCAAAATTTCGTGCCACGAAGTCATGTCGAAATTTTTGGCAACGAACGCACCCGATCCACCCCATTGGACTCTAAACTCATGTTTTGGTGTGTTTTGTACTATTTGGGTGCATTTGGTACTATTTGGTTACCTTACAAAACCCGGTGCAAAACGGGCTGAAGTGGTGCAAAACTTCGTGCCATGAAGTCGTGTCGGAATTTTTCATAACAAACCACTCGATCCACCCCATTAGGCACTAACCTCCTGTTTCGTTGCATTTCGTACTATTTGGGTGCATTTGGGACAGTTTATTGCATTACAACACTCAGTTCAAAACGGGCCAAACTGGTGCAAAAGTTCGTGCCACGATGTCGCGTCGGAATTTTTCTTAGCGAACGCACCCGATCCACCCCATTGGACTCTAAACTCATGTTTTGGTGTGTATTGTACTATTTGGATGCATTTGGGACTGTTTGGTTGCCTTACAAAACTCGGTGCAAAACGGGCCGAAGTGGTGCAAAAGTTCGTGCCACGAAGTCGTGTCGGATTTTTTCACAACAAACCACTCGATCCACCCCATTGGACTCTAACCTCATGTTTCGTTGTGTTTCGCACTATTTGGGTGCATTTGGGACAGTTTGTTGCGTTACCACACTCAGTTCAAAACGGGCCAAATAGGTGCAAAAGTTCGTGCCCCGAAGTCACATCCGAATTTTTCACAATGAACGCACCCGATCCACCGCATGGGACTCTAAACTCATGTTTCGGTGTGTTTTGTACTATTTGGATGCATTTGGAACCATTTGGATGTCTTACAAAACTCAATGCAAAACGGGCCGAACTTGTGCAAAAGTTCGTGTCACGAAGTCGCGTCGGAATTTTTTGCAACGAACGCACCCGTTCCACCCCATTGGACTCTAAACTCATGTTTTGGTGTGTTTTGTACTATTTGGGTGCATTTGGTACCATTTGGTGACCTTACAAAACTCTGTGCAAAATCGGCTGAAGTGGTGCAAAACTTCGTGCCATGTAGTCGTGTCGAAATTTTTCACAACAAACCTCTCGATCAACCCCATTGGACCCTAACCTCATGTTTCATTGCATTTCGTACAATTTGGGTGCATTTGGGACAGTTTGTTGCATTACAACACTCAGTTCAAAACGGGCCAAACTGGTGCAAAAGTTCGTGCCACGAAGTCGCGTCGGAATTTTTCGTAGCGAACGCACCCGATCCACCCCATTGGACTCTAAACTCATGTTTTGGTGTGTATTGTACTATTTGGATGCAATTGGGACCGTTTGGTTAGCTTACAAAACTCGGTGCAAAACGGGCCGAAGTGGTGCAAAAGTTCGTGCCATGAAGTCGTGTCGGAATTTTTCACAACTAACCACTCGATCCACCCCATTGGACTCTAACCTCAGGTTTCGTTGTGTTTCGTACTATTTGGGTGCATTTGGGACAGTTTGTTGCGTTACCACACTCAGTTCAAAACGGGCCAAATAGGTGCAAAAGTTCGTGCCCCGAAGTCACATCGGAATTTTTCACAATGAACGCACCCGATCCACCCCATGGGACTCTAAACTCATGTTTTGGTGTGTTTTGTACTATTTGAATGCATTTGGAACCATTTGGTAGTCTTACAAAACTCAATGCAAAACGGGACGAACTTGTGCAAAAGTTCGTGTCACGAAGTCGCGTCGGAATTTTTTGCAACGAACGCACCCGATCCACCCCATTGGACTCTAAACTCATGTTTTGGTGTGTTTTGTATTATTTGGGTGCATTTGGTACCATTTGGTTACCTTACAAAACTCTGTGCAAAACGGGCTGAAGTGGTGCAAAACTTCGTGCCATGTAGTCGTGTCGGAATTTTTCACAACAAACCACTCGATCAACCCCATTGGACCCTAACCTCATGTTTCGTTGCATTTCGTACTATTTGGGTGCATTTGGGACAGTTTGTTGCGTTACAACAGTCAGTTCAAAACAGACCAAACTAGTGCAAAAGTTCGTGTGCCACGAAGTCGCGTCGGAATTTTTCGTAGCGAACGCACCCGATCCACCCCATTGGACTCTAAACTGATGTTTTGGTGTGTTTTGTACAATTTGGATAAATTTGGACCGTTTGGTTGCCTTACAAAAGTCAATGCAAAACGGGCCGAACTGGTGCAAAAGTTCGTGCCACGGAGTCGCGTCTTAAGTTTTCACATCAAACACACCCGATTGTCCCCGTTGGGACCTAAACTCATATTTTGGTGCGTTTCATACTATTTGGGTATATTTGGTACTGTTTGGTTGCCTTACAAAACTCGGTGCAAAACGGGCCGAAGTGGTGCAAAAGTTCGTGCCATGAAGTCGTGTAAGAATTTTTCGCAACGGACGTACGCATCCACCCCATTGAACCCAAAACTCATGTTTCATAGTGTTTCATACTATTTTTGTGCATTTGGCACCGTTCGGTTGCGTTACAAAACTCAGTGCAAAACGGGCCAAACTGATGCAAAAGTTCGTGCCACGAAGTCGCGTCGGAATTTCTCGCAACGAACGCAACCGATCCACCCCATTGGACTCTAAAGTCATGTTTTGGTGTGTATTGTACTATTTGGATGCATTCGGGACCGTTTGGTTGCCTTACAAAACTCGGTGCAAAACGGGCCGAAGTGGTGCAAAAGTTCGTGCCATGAAGTCGTGTCGGAATTTTTCGCAACGAATGCACCCGATCCACACTATTGGACCCTTGCCTCATGTTTTGATGTGTTTCGTACTATTTGGGTGCATTTGGGCCAGTTTGTTGCGCTACAACACTCAGCTCAACACGAGCCAAACTGGTGCAAAAGTTCGTGCCACGAATTCGCGTCGGAATTTTTCACAACGAACACACCCGATAAACCTCATGGGACTCTAAACTCATGTTTTGTTGTGTTTGTACTTTTTGGAGGCATTTGGGACCATTTGGTTGTCTTACAAAACTCAATGCAAAACGGGCCGAACTTGTGCAAAAGTTCGTGTCACGAAGTCACGTCAGAATTTTTCGCAACGAACGCACCCGATCCACCCCATTGGACTCTAAACTCATGTTTTGGTGTGTTTCGTACTCTTTGGGTCCATTTGGTACCATTTGGTTGCCATACAAAACTCGGTGCAAAACTGGCGAAAGTGGTGCAAAAGTTCGTGCCATGAAGTCGTGTCGGAATTTTTCAAAACAAACCACTCGATCCACCCCATTGGACTCTAACCTCATGTTTCGTTGTGTTTCGTACTATTTGGGTTCATTTGGGACATTTCGTTGCGTTACCACACTCAGTTCAAAACGGGCCAAATAGGTGCAAAAGTTCGTGCCCCGAAGTCACATCGGAATTTTTCACAATGAATGCACCTGATCCACCCCATGGGACTCTAAACTCATGTTTTGGTGTGTTTTGTACTATTTGGATGCATTTGGAACCATTTGGTTGTCGTACAAAACTCAATGCAAAACGGGCCGGACTTGTGCAAAAGTTATTGTCACGAAGTCGCGTCGGAATTTTTTGCAACGAACGCACCCGATCCACCCCATTGGACTCTAAACTCATGTTTTGGTGTGTTTGTACTATTTGGGTGCATTTGGTACCATTTGGTTACATTACAAAACTCGGTGCAAAACGGGCTGAAGTGGTGCAAAACTTTGTGCCATGAAGTCGTGTCGGAATTTTTCACAACAAACCACTCGATCCACCCCATTAGGCCCTAAGCTCATGTTTCGTTGCATTCCGTACTATTTGGGTGCATTTGGGACAGTTTCTTGCGTTACATCACTCAGTTCAAAATGGGCGAAACTTGTGCAAAATTTTGTGCCACGAAGTCACGTCGAATTGTTTTGCAACGAACGCACCTAATCCACCCCATTGGACTCTAAACTCATGTTTTGGTGTGTTTTATACTATTTGGGTGCATTTGGTACCATTTGGTTACCTTACAAAACTCGGTGCAAAACAGGCTGAAGTGGTGCAAAACTTTGTGCCATGAAATCATGTTGGAATTTTTCACAACAAACGACTCGATCCACCCCATTAGGCCCTAACCTCATGTTTCGTTGCATTTCGTATTATTTGGGTGCATTTGGGACAGTTTGTTGCGTTACAACACTCAGTTCAAAATGGGCCAAACTTGTGCAAAATTTCGTGCCACGAAGTCATGTCGAAATTTTTGGCAACGAACGCACCCGATCCATCCCATTGGACTCTAAACTCATGTTTTGGTGTGTTTTGTACTATTTGGGTGCATTTGGTACTATTTGGTTACCTTACAAAACTCGGTGCAAAACGGGCTGAAGCGGTGCAAAACTTCGTGCCATGAAGTCGTGTCGGAATTTTTCATAACAAACCACTCGATCCACCCCATTAGGCGCTAACCTCCTGTTTCGTTGCATTTCGTACTATTTGGGTGCATTTGGGACAGTTTATTGCATTACAACACTCAGTTCAAAACGGGCCAAACTGGTGCAAAAGTTCGTGCCACGAAGTCGCGTCGGAATTTTTCGTAGCGAACGCACCCGATCCACCCCATTGGACCCTAAACTCATGTTTTGGTGTGTATTGTACTATTTGGATGCATTTGGGACTGTTTGGTTGCCTTACAAAACTCGGTGCAAAATGGGCCGAAGTGATGCAAAAGTTCGTGCCACGAAGTCGTGTCGGATTTTTTCACAACAAACCACCCGATCCACCCCATTGGACTCTAACCTCATGTTTCGTTGTGTTTCGCACTATTTGGGTGCATTTGGGACAGTTTGTTGCGTTACCACACTCAGTTCAAAACGGGCCAAATAGGTGCAAAAGTTCGTGCCCCGAAGTCACATCCGATTTTTTCACAATGAACGCACCCGATCCACCACATGGGACTCTAAACTCATGTTTTGGTGTGTTTTGTACTATTTGGATGCATTTGGAACCATTTGGATGTCTTACAAAACTCAATGCAAAACGGGCCGAACTTGTGCAAAAGTTCGTGTCACGAAGTCGCGTCGGAATTTTTTGCAACGAACGCACCCGATCCACCCCATTGGACTCTAAACTCATGTTTTGGTGTGTTTTGTACTATTTGGGTGCATTTGGTACCATTTGGTGACCTTACAAAACTCTGTGCAAAATCGGCTGAAGTGGTGCAAAACTTCGTGCCATGTAGTCGTGTCGAAATTTTTCACAACAAACCTCGCGATCAACCCCATTGGACCCTAACCTCATGTTTCGTTGCATTTCGTACAATTTGGGTGCATTTGGGACAGTTTGTTGCATTACAACACTCAGTTCAAAACGGGCCAAACTGGTGCAAAAGTTCGTGCCACGAAGTCGCGTCGGAATTTTTCGTAGCGAACGCACCCGATCCACCCCATTGGACTCTAAACTCATGTTTTGGTGTGTATTGTACTATTTGGATGCATTTGGGACCGTTTGGTTGCCTTACAAAACTCGGTGCAAAACGGGCCGAAGTGGTGCAAAAGTTCGTGCCATGAAGTCGTGTCGGAATTTTTCACAACTAACCACTCGATCCACCCCATTGGACTCTAACCTCAGGTTTCGTTCTGTTTTGTACTATTTGGGTGCATTTGGGATAGTTTGTTGCGTTACCACACTCAGTTCAAAATGGGCCAAATAGGTGCAAAAGTTCGTGCCCCGAAGTCACATCGGAATTTTTCACAATGAACGCACCCGATCCACCCCATGGGACTCTAAACTCATGTTTTGGTGTGTTTTGTACTATTTGAATGCATTTGGAACCATTTGGTAGTCTTACAAAACTCCATGCAAAACGGGACGAACTTGTGCAAAAGTTCGTGTCACGAAGTCGCGTCGGAATTTTTTGCAACGAACGCACCCGATCCACCCCATTGGACTCTACACTCATGTTTTGGTGTGTTTTGTATTATTTGGGTGCATTTGGTACCATTTGGTTACCTTACAAAACTCTGTGCAAAACGGGCTGAAGTGGTGCAAAACTTCGTGCCATGTAGTCGTGTCGGAATTTTTCACAACAAACCACTCGATCAACCCCATTGGACCCTAACCTCATGTTTCGTTGCATTTCGTACTATTTGGGTGCATTTGGGACAGTTTGTTGCGTTACAACAGTCAGTTCAAAACAGACCAAACTAGTGCAAAAGTTCGTGTGCCACGAAGTCGCGTCGGAATTTTTCGTAGCGAACGCACCCGATCCACCCCATTGGACTCTAAACTGATGTTTTGGTGTGTTTTGTACAATTTGGATAAATTTGGACCGTTTGGTTGCCTTACAAAAGTCAATGCAAAACGGGCCGAACTGGTGCAAAAGTTCGTGCCACGGAGTCGCGTCTTAAGTTTTCACATCAAACACACCCGATTGTCCCCGTTGGGACCTAAACTCATATTTTGGTGCGTTTCATACTATTTGGGTACATTTGGTACTGTTTGGTTGCCTTACAAAACTCGGTGCAAAACGGGCCGAAGTGGTGCAAAAGTTCGTGCCATGAAGTCGTGTAAGAATTTTTCGCAACGGACGTACGCATCCACCCCATTGAACCCAAAACTCATGTTTCATAGTGTTTCATACTATTTTTGTGCATTTGGCACCGTTCGGTTGCGTTACAAAACTCAGTGCAAAACGGGCCAAACTGATGCAAAAGTTCGTGCCACGAAGTCGCGTCGGAATTTCTCGCAACAAACGCAACCGATCCACCCCATTGGACTCTAAAGTCATGTTTTGGTGTGTATTGTACTATTTGGATGCATTCGGGACCGTTTGGTTGCCTTACAAAACTCGGTGCAAAACGGGCCGAAGTGGTGCAAAAGTTCGTGCCATGAAGTCGTGTCGGAATTTTTCGCAACGAATGCACCCGATCCACACTATTGGACCCTTGCCTCATGTTTTGATGCGTTTCGTACTATTTGGGTGCATTTGGGCCAGTTTGTTGCGCTACAACACTCAGCTCAACACGAGCCAAACTGGTGCAAAAGTTCGTGCCACGAATTCGCGTCGGAATTTTTCACAACGAACACACCCGATAAACCTCATGGGACTCTAAACTCATGTTTTGTTGTGTTTGTACTTTTTGGAGGCATTTGGGACCATTTGGTTGTCTTACAAAACTCAATGCAAAACGGGCCGAACTTGTGCAAAAGTTCGTGTCACGAAGTCACGTCAGAATTTTTCGCAACGAACGCACCCGATCCACCCCATTGGACTCTAAACTCATGTTTTGGTGTGTTTCGTACTCTTTGGGTCCATTTGGTACCATTTGGTTGCCATACAAAACTCGGTGCAAAACTGGCGAAAGTGGTGCAAAAGTTCGTGCCATGAAGTCGTGTCGGAATTTTTCAAAACAAACCACTCGATCCACCCCATTGGACTCTAACCTCATGTTTCGTTGTGTTTCGTACTATTTGGGTTCATTTGGGACATTTCGTTGCGTTACCACACTCAGTTCAAAACGGGCCAAATAGGTGCAAAAGTTCGTGCCCCGAAGTCACATCGGAATTTTTCACAATGAATGCACCTGATCCACCCCATGGGACTCTAAACTCATGTTTTGGTGTGTTTTGTACTATTTGGATGCATTTGGAACCATTTGGTTGTCGTACAAAACTCAATGCAAAATGGGCCGGACTTGTGCAAAAGTTATTGTCACGAAGTCGCGTCGGAATTTTTTGCAACGAACGCACCCGATCCACCCCATTGGACTCTAAACTCATGTTTTGGTGTGTTTGTACTATTTGGGTGCATTTGGTACCATTTGGTTACATTACAAAACTCGGTGCAAAACGGGCTGAAGTGGTGCAAAACTTTGTGCCATGAAGTCGTGTCGGAATTTTTCACAACAAACCACTCGATCCACCCCATTAGGCCCTAAGCTCATGTTTCGTTGCATTCCGTACTATTTGGGTGCATTTGGGACAGTTTCTTGCGTTACATCACTCAGTTCAAAATGGGCGAAACTTGTGCAAAATTTTGTGCCACGAAGTCACGTCGAATTGTTTTGCAACGAACGCACCTAATCCACCCCATTGGACTCTAAACTCATGTTTTGGTGTGTTTTATACTATTTGGGTGCATTTGGTACCATTTGGTTACCTTACAAAACTCGGTGCAAAACAGGCTGAAGTGGTGCAAAACTTCGTGCCATGTAGTCGTGTCGGAATTTTTCACAACAAACCACTCGATCAACCCCATTGGACCCTAACCTCATGTTTCGTTGCATTTCGTACTATTTGGGTGCATTTGGGACAGTTTGTTGCGTTACAACAGTCAGTTCAAAACGGACCAAACTAGTGCAAAAGTTCGTGTGCCACGAAGTCGTGTCGGAATTTTTCGTAGCGAACGCACCCGATCCACCCCATTGGACTCTAAACTGATGTTTTGGTGTGTTTTGTACAATTTGGATAAATTTGGACCGTTTGGTTGCCTTACAAAAGTCAATGCAAAACGGGCCGAACTGGTGCAAAAGTTCGTGCCACGGAGTCGCGTCTTAAGTTTTCACATCAAACACACCCGATTGTCCCCGTTGGGACCTAAACTCATATTTTGGTGCGTTTCATACTATTTGGGTACATTTGGTACTGTTTGATTGCGTTACATAACTCGATGCAAAACGGGCCGAAGTGGTGCAAAAGTTCGTGCCATGAAGTCGTGTAAGAATTTTTCGCAACGGACGTACGCATCCACCCCATTGAACCCAAAACTCATGTTTCATAGTGTTTCATACTATTTTGTGCATTTGGCACCGTTCGGTTGCGTTACAAAACTCAGTGCAAAACGGGCCAAACTGATGCAAAAGTTCGTGCCACGAAGTCGCGTCGGAATTTCTCGCAACGAACGCAACCGATCCACCCCATTGGACTCTAAAGTCATGTTTTGGTGTGTATTGTACTATTTGGATGCATTCGGGACCGTTTGGTTGCCTTACAAAACTCGGTGCAAAACGGGCCGATGTGGTGCAAAAGTTCGTGCCATGCAGTCGTGTCAGAATGTTTCGCAACGAATGCACCCGATCCACCCTATTGGACCCTTACCTCATGTTTCGGTGCGTGTCATACTATTTGGGTGCATTTGGTACAGTTGTTGCGTTACAACACTCAGTTCAAAACGGGCCAAACTTGTGCAAAAGTTCGTGCCACGAAGTCGCGTCGGAATTTTTCGTAGCGAACGCACCCGATCCATCCCATTGGACCCTAAACTCATGTTTTGGTGTGTATTGTACTATTTGGATGCATTTGGGACCGTTTGGTTGCCTTACAAAACTCGGTGCAAAACGGGCCGAAGTGGTGCAAAAGTTCGTGCCATGAAGTCGTGTCAGAATTTTTCGCAACCAACGCACCCGATCCACACTATTGGACCCTTGCCTCATGTTTTGATGCGTTTCGTACTATTTGGGTGCATTTGGGCCAGTTTGTTGCGCTACAACACTCAGCTCAACACGAGCCAAACTGGTGCAAAAGTTCGTGCCACGAATTCGCGTCGGAATTTTTGACAACGAACACACCCGATAAACCCCATGGGACTCTAAACTCATGTTTTGTTGTGTTTGTACTTTTTGGAGGCATTTGGGACCATTTGGTTGTCTTACAAAACTCAATGCAAAACGGGCCGAACTGGTGCAAAAGTTCGTGTCACGAAGTCACGTCAGAATTTTTCGCAATGAACGCACCCGATCCACCCCATTGGACTCTAAACTCATGTTTTGGTGTGTTTTGTACTATTTGGGTGCATTTGGTACCATTTTGTTACCTTACAAAACTCGGTGCAAAACGGGCTGATGTGGTGCAAAAGTTCGTGCCATGCAGTCGTGTCGGAATGTTTCGCAACGAACGCACCCGATCCACCCTATTGGACCCTTACCTCATGTTTCAGTGCGTTTCGTACTATTTGGGTGCATCTGGTACAGTTTGTTGCGTTACAACACTAAGTTCAAAACGGGCCAAACTTGTGCAAAATTTCGTGCCTCGAAGTCGCGTCGGAATTTTTCGTAGCGAACGCACCCGATCCACCCCATTGGACTCTAAACTCATGTTTTGGTGTGTTTTGTACTATTTGGGTGCATTTTGTACCATTTGGTTACCTTACAAAACTCAGTGCAAAACGGGCTGAAGTGGTGCAAAACTTCGTGCCATGAAGTCGTGTCGGAATTTTTCACAACAAACCACTCGATCCACCGCATTGGACTCTAACCTCATGTTTCGTTGTGTTTCGTACTATTTGGGTGCATTTGGGACAGTTTGTTGCGTTACCACACTCAGTTCAAAACGTGCCAAACTTGCGAAAAATTTCGTGCCATGAAGTCACGTCGAAATTTTTGGCAACGAACGCACCCGATCCACCCCATTGGACTCTAAACTCATGTTTTGGTGTGTTTTGTACTATTTGGGTGCATTTGGAACCATTTTGTTACCTTACAAAACTCGGTGCAAAACGGGCTGAAGTGGTGCAAAACTTCGTGCCCTGAAGTCATGTCGGAATTTTTCACAACAAACCACTCGATCCACCCCATTGGACTCTAACCTCATGTTTTGTTGTGATTTGTACTATTTGGGTGCATTTGGAACAGTTTGTTGCGTTACAACACTCAGTTCAAAACGGGCCAAACTGGTGCAAAAGTTCGTGCCACGAATTCGCGTCGGAATTTTTCACAACGAACACACCCGATAAACCCCATGGGACTCTAAACTCATGTATTGGTGTGTTTGTACTATTTGGATGCATTTGGAACCATTTGGTTGTCTTACAAAACTCAATGCAAAACGGGACGAACTTGTGCAAAAGTTCGTGTCACGATGTCGCGTCGGAATTTTTTGCAACGAACGCACCCGATCCACCCCATTGGACTCTAAACTAATGTTTTGGTGTGTTTTGTACTATTTGGGTGCATTTGGTACCATTTGGTTACCTTACAAAACTCTGTGCAAAACGGGCTGAAGTGGTGCAAAACTTCGTGCCATGTAGTCGTGTCGGAATTTTTCACAACAAACCACTCGATCAACCCCATTGGACCCTAACCTCATGGTTCGTTGCATTTCGTACTATTTGGGTGCATTTGGGACAGTTTGTTGCGTTACAACAGTCAGTTCAAAACGGACCAAACTAGTGCAAAAGTTCGTGTGCCCCGAAGTCGCGTCGGAATTTTTCGTAGCGAACGCACCCGATCCACCCCATTTTACTCTAAACTGATGTTTTGGTGTGTTTTGTACAATTTGGATGCATTTGGACCATTTGGTTGCCTTACAAAAGTCAATGCAAAACGGGCCGAACTGGTGCAAAAGTTCGTGCCACGGAGTCGCGTCTTAAGTTTTCACATCAAACACACCCGATTGTCCCCGTTGGGACCTAAACTCATATTTTGGTGCGTTTCGTACTATTTGGGTACATTTGGTACTGTTTGGTTGCCTTACAAAACTCGGTGCAAAACGGGCCGAAGTGGTGCAAAAGTTCGTGCCATGAAGTCGTGTAAGAATTTTTCGCAACGGACGTCCACCCCATTGAACCCAAAACTCATGTTTCATAGTGTTTCATACTATTTTTGTGCATTTGGCACCGTTCGGTTGCGTTACAAAACTCAGTGCAAAATGGGCCAAACTGATGCAAAAGTTCGTGCCACGAAGTCGCGTCGGAATTTCTCGCAACGAACGCAACCGATCCACCCCATTGGACTCTAAAGTCATGTTTTGGTGTGTATTGTACTATTTGGATACATTCGGGACCGTTTGGTTGCCTTACAAAACTCGGTGCAAAACGGGCCGATGTGGTGCAAAAGTTCGTGCAATGAAGTCGTGTAAGAATTTTTCGCAACGGACGTACGCATCCACCCCATTGAACCCAAAACTCATGTTTCATAGTGTTTCATACTATTTTTGTGCATTTGGGCACCGTTTCGGTTGCGTTACAAAACTCAGTTCAAAACGGGCCAAACTGATGCAAAATTTCGTGCCACGAACGTCACGTCGAATTTCTCGGCAACGAAAGCAACCGATCCACCCCATTGGACTCTAAACTCATGTTTTGGTGTGTTTGTACTATTTGGGATAGCATTTGGACCAGTTGGTTGACCTTACAAAACTCGGTGCAAAACGGGCCTGAAGTGGTGCAAAACTTTCGTGCCATGAAGTCGTGTCGGAATTTTTCACAACGAACGCACCCGATCCACCCCTATTAGGACCCTAACCTCATGTTTTGATGCGTTTCGTACTATTTGGGTGCATTTGGGCCAGTTTATTGCGCTACAACACTCAGTTCAAAATCGAGGCCAAACTTGTACAAAATTTCGAGCCACGAAGTCGCGTCGCAATTTTTAGTAACGAACGCACCTGATCCGACCCATTGGACTCTAAACTCATGTTTTGGTGTGTTTCGTACTATATCGGGTGCATTTGTTACTGTTTGGTTACCTTACAAAACTCGGTGCAAAACGGGCTGAAGTGGTGCAAAACTTCGAGCCATGAAGTCATGTCGGAATTTTTCACAACAAACCACTCGATCCACCCCATTGGACTCTAACCTCATGTTTCAGTTGTGTTTCGTACTATTTGGTTGCATTTGGGACAGTTTGTTGCGTTACAACACTCAGTTCAAAACGGGCCAAACTGGTGCAAAAGTTCGTGCCATGAATTCGCGTCGGAATTTTTCACAACGAACACACCCGATAAACCTCATGGGACTCTAAACTCATGTTCTGGTGTGTTTGTACTATTTGGATGCATTTGGGAGCATTTGGTTGTCTTACAAAACTCATTGCAAAACGGGCCGAACTTGTGCAAAAGTTCGTGTCACGAAGTCGCGTCGGAATTTTTCGCAACGAACGCACCCGATCCACCCCATTGGACTCTAAAGTCATGTTTTGGTGTGTTTCGTACTCTTTGGGTCCATTTGGCTGCCATACAAAACTCGGTGCAAAACTGGCGAAAGTGGTGCAAAAGTTCGTGCCATGGAGTCGTGTAAGAGTTTTTTGCAACGGACGTACCCATCCACCCCAATGAACCCAAAACTCAGGTTTCATAGTGTTTCATACTATTTTTGTGCATTTGGCCCCGTTCGGTTGCGTTACAATACTCAGTGCAAAACGGGCCAAACTGATGAAAAAGTTCGTGCCACGAAGTCGCGTCGGAATTTCTCGCAACAAAAGCAACCGATCCACCCCATTAGGCCCTAACCTCTTGTTTCGTTGCATTTCGTACTATTTGGGTGCATTTGGGACAGTTTGTTGCATTACAACACTCAGTTCAAAATGGGCCGAACTGATGAAAAAGTTTGTGCCACGAAGTCGCGTCGGAATTTCTCGCAACGAGAGCAACCGATCCACCCCATTGGACTCTAAAGTCATGTTTTGGTGTGTATTGTACTATTTGGATGCATTTGGGACCGTTTGGTTGCCTTACAAAACTCGGTGCAAAACGGGCCGAAGTGGTGCAAAAGTTCGTGCCATGAAGTCGTGTCGGAATTTTTCGCAACGAACGCACCCGATCCACCCTATTGGAGCCTTACCTCATGTTTCGATGCGTTTCATACTATTTGGGTGCATTTGGGCCAGTTTTTTGCGTTACAACACTCTGTTCAAAACGAGCCAAACCTGTACAAAAGTTCGTGCCACAAAGTCGCGTCACAATTTTTAGTAACGAACGCACCTGATCCACCCCATTGGACTCTAAACTCATGTTTTGGTGTGTTTTGTACTATTTGGGTGCATTTGGTACCATTTGGTTACCATACAAAACTCGGTGCAAAACGGGCTGAAGTGGTGCAAAACTTCGTGCCATGAAGTCGTGTCGGAATTTTTCACAACAAACCACTCGATCCACCCCATTAGGCCCTAACCTCATGTTTTGTTGCATTTCATACAATTTGGGTGCATTTGGGATAGTTTGTTGCGTTACAACACTCAGTTCAAAATGGGCCAAACTTGTGCAAAATTTCGTGCCACCAAGGCGCGTCGAAATTTTTGGCAACGAACGCACCCGATCCACCCCATTGGACTCTAAACTCATGTTTTGGTGTGTTTTGTACTATTTGGGTGCATTTGGTACTATTTGGTTACCTTACAAAACTCGGTGCAAAACGGGCTGAATTGGTGCAAAACTTCGTGCCATGAAGTCGTGTCGGAATTTTTCACAACAAACCACTCGATCCACCCCATTGGACTCTAACCTCATGTTTCGTTGTGTTTCGTACTATTTGGGTGCATTTGGGACAGTTTGTTGCGTTACAACACTCAGTTCAAAACGTGCCAAACTTGTGAAAAATTTGGTGCCACGAAGTCACGTCGAAATTTTTGGCAACGAACGCACCCGATCCACCCCATTGGACTCCAAACTCATGTTTTGGTGTGTTTTGTACTATTTGGGTGCATTTGGAACCATTTTGTTACCTTACAAAACTCGGTGCAAAACGGGCTGAAGTGGTGCAAAACTTCGTGCCATGAAGTTGTGTCGGAATTTTTCACAACAAACCACTCGATCCACCCCATTAGGCCCTAAACTCATGTTTCGTTGCATTTCGTACTATTTGGGTGCATTTGGGACAGTTTGTTGCGTTACAACTCTCAGT
Source organism: Panicum virgatum (assembly GCF_016808335.1). Classification (NCBI taxonomy): domain Eukaryota; kingdom Viridiplantae; phylum Streptophyta; class Magnoliopsida; order Poales; family Poaceae; genus Panicum; species Panicum virgatum. Next base: position 52,415 of record NW_024376371.1, read on the forward strand.
TCAAAATGGGCCAAACTTGTGCAAAATTTCGTGCCGCGAAGTCACGTCGAAATTTTTGGCAACGAACGCACCCGATCCACCCCATTGGACTCTAAACTCATGTTTTGGTGTGTTTTGTACTATTTGGGTGCATTTGGTACCATTTAGTTACCTTACAAAACTCGGTGCAAAACGGGCTGAAGTGGTGAAAAACTTCGTGCCATGAAGTCGTGTCGGAATTTTTCGTAACAAACCACTCGATCCACCCAATTAGGCCCTAACCTCATGTTTCGTTGCATTTCGTACTATTTGGGTGCATTTGGGACAGTTTGTTGCATTACAACACTCAGTTCAAAACGGGCCAAACTGGTGCAAAAGTTCGTGCCACGAAGTCGCGCCGGAATTTTTCGTAGCGAACGCACCCCCGATCCACCCCATTGGACTCTAAACTCATGTTTTGGTCTGTATTGTACTATTTGGATGCATTTGGGACCGTTTGGTTGCCTTACAAAACTCGGTGCAAAACGGGCCGAAGTGGTGCAAAAGTTCGTGCCATGAAGTCGTGTCGGAATGTTTCGCAACAAACGCACCCGATCCACCCTATTGGACCCTTACCTCATGTTTCGATGCGTTTCGTACTATTTGGGTGCATTTGGGACAGTTTGTTGCGCTACAACACTTAGTTCAAACGAGCCAAACCTGTACAAAAGTTCGTGCCACGAAGTCGCGTCGCAATTTTTAGTAACGAACGCACCTGATCCACCCCATTGGACTCTAAACTCATGTTTTGGTTTGTTTCGTACTATTTGGGTGCATTTGTTACCGTTTGGTTACCTTACAAAACTCAGTGCAAAACGGGCTGAAGTGGTGCAAAACTTCGCGCCATGAAGTCGTGTCGGAATTTTTCACAACAACCCTCTCGATCCACCCCATTGGACTCTAACTTCATGTTTCGTTGTGTTTCGTACTATTTGGGTGCATTTGGGACAGTTTGTTGCGTTACAACACTCAGTTCAAAACGGGCCAAACTGGTGCAAAAGTTCGTGCCAAGAATTCGCGTCGGAATTTTTCACAACGAACACACCCGATAAACCCCATGGGACTCTAAACTCATGTTTTGGTGTGTTTGTACTATTTGGATGCATTTAGGACCATTTGGTTGTCTTACAAAACTCAATGCAAAACGGGCCGAACTTGTGCAAAAGTTCGTGTCACGAAGTCGCGTCGGAATTTTTCGCAACGAACGCGCCCGATCCACCCCATTGGACTCTGTACTCATGTTTTGGAGTGTTTTGTACTATCTGGGTACATTTGGTACCATTTGGTTACCTTACCAAACTCGGTGCAAAACGGGCAGAAGTGGTGCAAAACTACGGGCCATGAAGTCATGTCGGAATTTTTCACAACAAACCACTTGATCCACCCCATTGGACCCTAACGTCATGTTTCGTTGCATTTCATACTATTTGGGTGCATTTGGGACAGTTTGTTGCGTTACAACACTCAGTTCAAAACGGGCCAAACTGGTGCAAAACTTCGTGCCACAAAGTCGCGTCGGAATTTTTCGTAGCGAACGCACCTGATCCACCCCATTGGACTCTAAACCGATGTTTTGGTGTGTTTTGTACAATTTGGATGCATTTGGAACGTTTGGTTGCCTTACAAAACTCAATGCAAAGCGGACCAAACTGGTGCAAAAGTTCGTGCCATGGAGTCGCGTCTTAAGTTTTCACATCAAACACACCCGATTGTCCCCGTTGGGACCTAAACTCATATTTTGGTGCGTTTCGTACTATTTGGGTACATTTGGTACTGTTTGATTGCCTTACAAAACTCGGTGCAAAACGGGCCGAAGTGTTGCAAAAGTTTGTGTCATGAAGTCGTGTAAGAATTTTTCGCAACGGACGTACCCATCCACCCCATTGAACCCAAAACTCATGTTTCATAGTGTTTCATACTACTTTTGTGCATTTGGCACCGTTCGGTTGCGTTACAAAACTTAGTGCAAAATGGGCCAAACTAATGCAAAAGTTCGTGCCACGAAGTCGCGTCGGAATTTCTCGCAACGAACGCAACCGATCCACCCCATTGGACGCTAAAGTCAAGATTTGGTGTGTATTGTACTATTTGGATGCATTCGGGACCGTTTGGTTGCCTTACAAAACTCGGTGCAAAACGGGCCGATGTGGTGCAAAAGTTCGTGCCATGCAGTCGTGTCGGAATGTTTCGCAACGAATGCACCCGATCCACCCTATTGGACCCTTACCTCATGTTTCAGTGCGTTTCGTACTATTTGGGTGCATCTGGTACAGTTTGTTGCGTTACAACACTCAGTTCAAAATGGGCCAAACTTGTGCAAAATTTCGTGCCACGAAGTCACGTCGAAATTTTTGGCAACCAACTCACCCGATCCACCCCATTTTACTCTAAACTCATGTTTTGGTGTGTTTTGTCCTATTTGGGAGCATTTGGAACCATTTTTTTACCTTACAAAACAAGGTGCAAAACGGGCTGAAGTGGTGCAAAACTTCGTGCCATGAAGTCGTGTCGGAATTTTTCACAACAAACCACTCGATCCACCCCATTAGGCCCTAACCTCAAGTTTCGTTGCATTTCGTACTATTTTGGTGCATTTGGGACAGTTTCTTACGTTACAACACTGAGTTCAAAACGGGCCAAACTTGTGCAAAATTTCGTGCCACGAAGTCACGTCAAAATTTTTGGCAACGAACGCACCCGATCCACCCCATTGGACTCTAAACTCATGTTTTGGTGTGTTTGTACTATTTGGGTGCATTTGGTACCATTTGGTTACCTTACAAAACTCGGTGCAAAACGGGCTGAAGTGGTGCAAAACTTCGTGCCATGAAGTCATGTCGGAATTTTTCATAACAAACCACTCGATCCACCCCATTAGGCCCTAACCTCATGTTTCGTTGCATTTCATACTATTTGGGTGCATTTGGGACAGTTTGTTGCATTACAACACTCAGTTCAAAACGGGCCAAACTGGTGCAAAAGTTCGTGCCACGAAGTCGCGCCGGAATTTTTCGTAGCGAACGCACCCGATCCACCCCATTGGACTCTAAACTCATGTTTTGGTGTGTATTGTACTATTTTTGGCAACGAACGCACCCGATCCACCCCATTGGACTCTAAACTCATGTTTTGTTGTGTATTATACTATTTGGATGCATTTGGGACCGTTTGGTTGCCTTACTAAACTCAGTGCAAAACGGGCCGAAGTGGTGCAAAAGTTCGTGCCATGAAGTCGTGTCGGAATGTTTCGCAACGAACGCACCCGATCCACCCTATTGGACCCTTACCTCATGTTTCGATGCGTATCGTACTATTTGGGTGCATTTGGGACAGTTTGTTGCGCTACAACACTTAGTTCAAAACGAGCCAAACCTGTACAAAAGTTCGTGCCACGAAGTCGCGTCGCAATTTTTAGTAACGAACGCACCCGATCCACCCCATGGGACTCTAAACTCATGTTTTGGTGTGTTTCGTACTATTTGAGTGCATTTGTTACCATTTGGTTACCTTACAAAACTCGGTGCAAAACGGGCTGAAGTGGTGCAAAACTTCGTGCCATGAAGTCGTGTCGGAATTTTTCACAACAAACCACTCGATCCACCCCATTGGACTCTAACTTCATGTTTCGTTGTGTTTCGTACTATTTGGGTGCATTTGGGACAGTTTGTTGCGCTACAACACTCAGTTCAAAACGGGCCAAACTTGTGCAAAAGTTCGTGCCACGAATTCGCGTCGGAATTTTTCACAACGAACACACCCGATAAACCCCATGGGACTCTAAACTCATGTTTTGGTGTGTTTGTACTATTTGGATGCATTTGGGACCATTTGGTTGTCTTACAAAATTCAATGCAAAACGGGCCGAACTTGTGCAAAAGTTCGTGTCACGAAGTCGCGTCGGAATTTTTCGCAACGAACGCACCCAATCCACCCCATTGGACTCTAAACTCATGTTTTGGAGTGTTTTGTACTATCTGGGTACATTTGGTACCGTTTGGTTACCTTACCAAACTCGGTGCAAAACGGGCTGAAGTGGTGCAAAACTACGGGCCATGAAGTCGTGTCGGAATTTTTCACAACAAACCACTTGATCCACCCCATTGGACCCTAACGTCATGTTTCGTTGCATTTCATACTATTTGGGTGCATTTGGGACAGTTTGTTGCGTTACAACACACAGTTCAAAACGGGCCAAACTGGTGCAAAACTTCGTGCCACAAAGTCGCGTCGGAATTTTTCGTAGCGAACGCTCCCGATCCACCCCATTGTACTCTAAACCGATGTTTTGGTGTGTTTTGTACAATTTGGATGCATTTGGACCGTTTGGTTGCCTTACAAAACTCAATGCAAAGCGGACCGAACTGGTGCAAAAGTTCGTGCCATGGAGTCGCGTCTTAAGTTTTCACATCAAACACACCCGATTGTCCCCGTTGGGACCTAAACTCATATTTTTGTGCGTTTCGTACTATTTGGGTACTTTTGGTAATGTTTGGTTGCCTTAGAAAACTCGGTGCAAAACGGGCCGAAGTGGTGCAAAAGTTCGTGCCATGAAGTCGTGTAAGAATTTTTCGCAACGGACGTACCCATCCACCCCATTGAACCCAAAACTCATGTTTCATAGTGTTTCATACTACTTTAGTGCATTTGGCACCGTTCGGTTGCGTTACAAAACTCAGTGCAAAACGGGCCAAACTAATGCAAAAGTTCGTGCCACGAAGTCGCGTCGGAATTTCTCGCAACGAACGCAACCGATCCACCCCATTGGACTCTAAAGTCATGTTTTGGTGTGTATTTTACTATTTGGATGCATTCGGGACCGTTTGGTTGCCTTACAAAACTCGGTGCAAAACGGGCCGATGTGGTGCAAAAGTTCGTGCCATGCAGTCGTGTCGGAATGTTTCGCAACGAACGCACCCGATCCACCCTATTGGACCCTTACCTCATGTTTCAGTGCATTTCGTACTATTTGGGTGCATTTGGTACAGTTTGTTGCGTTACAACACTCAGTTCAAAATGGGCCAAACTTGTGCAAAATTTCGTGCCACGAAGTCACATCGAAATTTTTGAACGAACTCACCCGATCCACCCCATTTTACTCTAAACTCATGTTTTGGTGTGTTTTGTCCTATTTGGGTGCATTTGGAACCATTTTGTTACCTTACAAAACAAGGTGCAAAACGGGCTGAAGTGGTGCAAAACTTCGTGCCATGAAGTCGTGTCGGAATTTTTCACAACAAACCACTCGATCCACCCCATTAGGCCCTAACCTCATGTTTCGTTGCATTTCTTACTATTTTGGTGCATTTGGGACAGTTTGTTGCGTTACAACACTCAGTTCAAAACGGGCCAAACTTGTGCAAAATTTCGTGCCACGAAGTCACGTCAAAATTTTTGGCAACGAACGCACCCGATCCACCCCATTGGACTCTAAACTCATGTTTTGGTGTGTTTGTACTATTTGGGTGCATTTGGTACCATTTGGTTACCTTACAAAACTCGGTGCAAAACGGGCTGAAGTGGTGCAAAACTTCGTGCCATGAAGTCATGTCGGAATTTTTCATAACAAACCACTCGATCCACCCCATTAGGCCCTAACCTCATGTTTCGTTGCATTTCATACTATTTGGGTGCATTTGGGACAGTTTGTTGCATTACAACACTCAGTTCAAAACGGGCCAAACTGGTGCAAAAGTTCGTGCCACGAAGTCGCGCCGGAATTTTTCGTAGCGAACGCACCCGATCCACCCCATTGGACTCTAAACTCATGTTTTGGTGTGTATTGTACTATTTTTGGCAACGAACGCACCCGATCCACCCCATTGGACTCTAAACTCATGTTTTGTTGTGTATTATACTATTTGGATGCATTTGGGACCGTTTGGTTGCCTTACTAAACTCAGTGCAAAACGGGCCGAAGTGGTGCAAAAGTTCGTGCCATGAAGTCGTGTCGGAATGTTTCGCAACGAACGCACCCGATCCACCCTATTGGACCCTTACCTCATGTTTCGATGCGTATCGTACTATTTGGGTGCATTTGGGACAGTTTGTTGCGCTACAACACTTAGTTCAAAACGAGCCAAACCTGTACAAAAGTTCGTGCCACGAAGTCGCGTCGCAATTTTTAGTAACGAACGCACCCGATCCACCCCATGGGACTCTAAACTCATGTTTTGGTGTGTTTCGTACTATTTGAGTGCATTTGTTACCATTTGGTTACCTTACAAAACTCGGTGCAAAACGGGCTGAAGTGGTGCAAAACTTCGTGCCATGAAGTCGTGTCGGAATTTTTCACAACAAACCACTCGATCCACCCCATTGGACTCTAACTTCATGTTTCGTTGTGTTTCGTACTATTTGGGTGCATTTGGGACAGTTTGTTGCGCTACAACACTCAGTTCAAAACGGGCCAAACTTGTGCAAAAGTTCGTGCCACGAATTCGCGTCGGAATTTTTCACAACGAACACACCCGATAAACCCCATGGGACTCTAAACTCATGTTTTGGTGTGTTTGTACTATTTGGATGCATTTGGGACCATTTGGTTGTCTTACAAAATTCAATGCAAAACGGGCCGAACTTGTGCAAAAGTTCGTGTCACGAAGTCGCGTCGGAATTTTTCGCAACGAACGCACCCAATCCACCCCATTGGACTCTAAACTCATGTTTTGGAGTGTTTTGTACTATCTGGGTACATTTGGTACCGTTTGGTTACCTTACCAAACTCGGTGCAAAACGGGCTGAAGTGGTGCAAAACTACGGGCCATGAAGTCGTGTCGGAATTTTTCACAACAAACCACTTGATCCACCCCATTGGACCCTAACGTCATGTTTCGTTGCATTTCATACTATTTGGGTGCATTTGGGACAGTTTGTTGCGTTACAACACACAGTTCAAAACGGGCCAAACTGGTGCAAAACTTCGTGCCACAAAGTCGCGTCGGAATTTTTCGTAGCGAACGCTCCCGATCCACCCCATTGTACTCTAAACCGATGTTTTGGTGTGTTTTGTACAATTTGGATGCATTTGGACCGTTTGGTTGCCTTACAAAACTCAATGCAAAGCGGACCGAACTGGTGCAAAAGTTCGTGCCATGGAGTCGCGTCTTAAGTTTTCACATCAAACACACCCGATTGTCCCCGTTGGGACCTAAACTCATATTTTTGTGCGTTTCGTACTATTTGGGTACTTTTGGTAATGTTTGGTTGCCTTAGAAAACTCGGTGCAAAACGGGCCGAAGTGGTGCAAAAGTTCGTGCCATGAAGTCGTGTAAGAATTTTTCGCAACGGACGTACCCATCCACCCCATTGAACCCAAAACTCATGTTTCATAGTGTTTCATACTACTTTAGTGCATTTGGCACCTGTTCGGTTGCGTTACAAAACTCAGTGCAAAACGGGCCAAACTAATGCAAAAGTTCGTGCCACGAAGTCGCGTCGGAATTTCTCGCAACGAACGCAACCGATCCACCCCATTGGACTCTAAAGTCATGTTTTGGTGTGTATTTTACTATTTGGATGCATTCGGGACCGTTTGGTTGCCTTACAAAACTCGGTGCAAAACGGGCCGATGTGGTGCAAAAGTTCGTGCCATGCAGTCGTGTCGGAATGTTTCGCAACGAACGCACCCGATCCACCCTATTGGACCCTTACCTCATGTTTCAGTGCATTTCGTACTATTTGGGTGCATTTGGTACAGTTTGTTGCGTTACAACACTCAGTTCAAAACGGGCCAAACTTGTGCAAAATTTCGTGCCACGAAGTCACATCGAAATTTTTGGCAACGAACTCACCCGATCCACCCCATTTTACTCTAAACTCATGTTTTGGTGTGTTTTGTCCTATTTGGGTGCATTTGGAACCATTTTGTTACCTTACAAAACAAGGTGCAAAACGGGCTGAAGTGGTGCAAAACTTCGTGCCATGAAGTCGTGTCGGAATTTTTCACAACAAACCACTCGATCCACCCCATTAGGCCCTAACCTCATGTTTCGTTGCATTTCTTACTATTTTGGTGCATTTGGGACAGTTTGTTGCGTTACAACACTCAGTTCAAAACGGGCCAAACTTGTGCAAAATTTCGTGCCACGAAGTCACGTGAAAATTTTAGGCAACGAACGCACCCGATCCAGCCCATTGGACTCTAAACTCATGTTTTGGTGTGTTTGTACTATTTGGGTGCATTTGGTACCATTTGGTTACCTTACAAAACTCGGTGCAAAACGGGCTGAAGTGGTGCAAAACTTCATGCCATGAAGTCGTGTCGGAATTTTTCGCAACGAACGCACCCGATCCACCCTATTCGACCCTTACCTCATGTTTCGATGCGTTTCGTACTATTTGGGTGCATTTGGGATAGTTTGTTGTGTTACAACACTCAGTTCAAAACGAGCCAAACCTATACAAAAGTTCGTGCCACGAAGTCGTGTCACAATTTTTAGTAACGAACGCACCCGATCCACCCCATGGGACTCTAAACTCTTGTTTTGGTGTGTTTTCTACTATTTGGATGCATTTGGGACCATTTGGTTGTCTTACAAAACTCAATGCAAAACGGGCCGTACTTGTGCAAAAGTTCGTGTCACGAAGTCGCGTCGGAATTTTTCGCAACGAACGCACCCGATCCACCCCATTGGACTCTAAACTCATGTTTTGGAGTGTTTTGTACTATTTGGGTGCATTTGGTACCGTTTGGTTACCTTACCAAACTCGGTGCAAAACGGGCTGAAGTGGTGTAAAACTTCGTGCCATGAAGTCGTGTCGGACTTTTTCACAACAAACCACTTGATCGAGCCCATTGGACCCTAACCTCATGTTTCGTTGCATTTCATACTATTTGGGTGCATTTCGGACAGTTTGTTGCGTTACAACACTCAGTTCAAAACGGGCCAAACTGGTGCAAAACTTCGTGCCACAAAGTTGCGTCGGAATTTTTCGTAGCGAACGCACCCGATCCACCCCATTGGACTCTAAACTGATGTTCTGGTGTGTTTTGTACAATTTCGATGCATTTGGACCGTTTCGTTGCCTTACAAAACTCAATGCAAAGCAGGGCGAACTAGTGCAAAAGTTCGTGCCACGGAGTCGCGTCTTAAGTTTTCACATCAAACACACCCGATTGTCCCCGTTGGAACCTAAACTCATATTTTGGTGCGTTTCGTACTATTTGGGTACATTTAGTACTGTTTGGTTGCCTTAGAAAACTCGGTGCAAAACGGGCCGAAGTGGTGCAAAAGTTCGTGCCATGAAGTCGTGTAAGAATTTTTCGCAACGGACGTACCCATCCACCCCATTGAACCCAAAACTCATGTTTCATAGTGTTTCATACTACTTTAGTGCATTTGGCACCGTTCGGTTGCGTTACAAAACTCAGTGCAAAACGGGCCAAACTAATGCAAAAGTTCGTGCCACGAAGTCGCGTCGGAATTTCTCGCAACGAACGCAACCGATCCACCCCATTGGACTCTAAAGTCATGTTTTGGTGTGTATGTTACTATTTGGATGCATTCGGGACCGTTTGGTTGCCTTACAAAACTCGGTGCAAAACGGGCCGATGTGGTGCAAAAGTTCGTGCCATGCAGTCGTGTCGGAATGTTTCGCAACGAACGCACCCGATCCACCCTATTGGACCCTTACCTCATGTTTCAGTGCATTTCGTACTATTTGGGTGCATTTGGTACAGTTTGTTGCGTTACAACACTCAGTTCAAAACGGGCCAAACTTGTGCAAAATTTCGTGCCACGAAGTCACATCGAAATTTTTGGCAACGAACTCACCCGATCCACCCCATTTTACTCTAAACTCATGTTTTGGTGTGTTTTGTCCTATTTGGGTGCATTTGGAACCATTTTGTTACCTTACAAAACAAGGTGCAAAACGGGCTGAAGTGGTGCAAAACTTCGTGCCAGGAAGTCGTGTCGGAATTTTTCACAACAAACCACTCGATCCACCCCATTAGGCCCTAACCTCATGTTTCGTTGCATTTCTTACTATTTTGGTGCATTTGGGACAGTTTGTTGTGTTACAACACTCAGTTCAAAACGGGCCAAACTTGTGCAAAATTTCGTGCCACGAAGTCACGTGAAAATTTTAGGCAACGAACGCACCCGATCCAGCCCATTGGACTCTAAACTCATGTTTTGGTGTGTTTGTACTATTTGGGTGCATTTGGGACCGTTTGGTTGCCTTACAAAACTCAGTGCAAAACGGGCCGAAGTGGTGCAAAAGTTCGTGCCATGAAGTCGTGTCGGAATGTTTCGCAACGAACGCACCCGATCCACCCTATTGGACCCTTACCTCATGTTTCGATGCGTATCGTACTATTTGGGTGCATTTGGGACAGTTTGTTGCGCTACAACACTTAGTTCAAAACGAGCCAAACCTGTACAAAAGTTCGTGCCACGAAGTCGCGTCGCAATTTTTAGTAACGGACGCACCCGATCCACCCCATGGGACTCTAAACTCATGTTTTGGTGTGTTTCGTACTATTTGAGTGCATTTGTTACCGTTTGGTTACCTTACAAAACTCGGTGCAAAACGGGCTGAAGTGGTGCAAAACTTCGTGCCATGAAGTCGTGTCGGAATTTTTCACAACAAACCACTCGATCCACCCCATTGGACTCTAACTTCATGTTTCGTTGTGTTTCGTACTATTTGGGTGCATTTGGGACAGTTTGTTGCGCTACAACACTCAGTTCAAAACGGGCCAAACTTGTGCAAAAGTTCGTGCCACGAATTCGCGTCGGAATTTTTCACAACGAACACACCCGATAAACCCCATGGGACTCTAAACTCATGTTTTGGTGTGTTTGTACTATTTGGATGTATTTGGGACCATTTGGTTGTCTTACAAAACTCAATGCAAAACGGGCCGAACTTGTGCAAAAGTTCGTGTCACGAAGTCGCGTCGGAATTTTTCGCAACGAACGCACCCGATCCACCCCATTGGACTCTAAACTCATGTTTTGGAGTGTTTTGTACTATCTGGGTACATTTGGTACCGTTTGGTTACCTTACCAAACTCGGTGCAAAACGGGCTGAAGTGGTGCAAAACTACGGGCCATGAAGTCGTGTCGGAATTTTTCACAACAAACCACTTGATCCACCCCATTGGAAACTAACGTCATGTTTCGTTGCATTTCATACTATTTGGGTGCATTTGGGACAGTTTGTTGCGTTACAACACACAGTTCAAAACGGGCCAAACTGGTGCAAAACTTCGTGCCACAAAGTCGCGTCGGAATTTTTCGTAGCGAACGCTCCCGATCCACCCCATTGTACTCTAAACCGATGTTTTGGTGTGTTTTGTACAATTTGGATGCATTTGGACCGTTTGGTTGCCTTACAAAACTCAATGCAAAGCGGACCGAACTGGTGCAAAAGTTCGTGCCATGGAGTCGCGTCTTAAGTTTTCACATCAAACACACCCGATTGTCCCCGTTGGGACCTAAACTCATATTTTGGTGCGTTTCGTACTATTTGGGTACTTTTGGTAATGTTTGGTTGCCTTAGAAAACTCGGTGCAAAACGGGCCGAAGTGGTGCAAAAGTTCGTGCCATGAAGTCGTGTAAGAATTTTTCGCAACGGACGTACCCATCCACCCCATTGAACCCAAAACTCAGGTTTCATAGTGTTTCATACTACTTTTGTGCATTTGGCACCGTTCGGTTGCGTTACAAAACTCAGTGCAAAACGGGCCAAACTAATGCAAAAGTTCGTGCCACGAAGTCGCGTCGGAATTTCTCGCAACGAACGCAACCGATCCACCCCATTGGACTCTAAAGTCATGTTTTGGTGTGTATTTTACTATTTGGATGCATTCGGGACCGTTTGGTTGCCTTACAAAACTCGGTGCAAAACGGGCCGATGTGGTGCAAAAGTTCGTGCCATGCAGTCGTGTCGGAATGTTTCGCAACGAACGCACCCGATCCACCCTATTGGACCCTTACCTCATGTTTCAGTGCATTTCGTACTATTTGGGTGCATTTGGTACAGTTTGTTGCGTTACAACACTCAGTTCAAAACGGGCCAAACTTGTGCAAAATTTCGTGCCACGAAGTCACATCGAAATTTTTGGCAACGAACTCACCCGATCCACCCCATTTTACTCTAAACTCATGTTTTGGTGTGTTTTGTCCTATTTGGGTGCATTTGGAACCATTTTGTTACCTTACAAAACAAGGTGCAAAACTGGCTGAAGTGGTGCAAAACTTCGTGCCATGAAGTCGTGTCGGAATTTTTCACAACAAACCACTCGATCCACCCCATTAGGCCCTAACCTCATGTTTCGTTGCATTTCTTACTATTTTGGTGCATTTGGGACAGTTTGTTGCGTTACAACACTCAGTTCAAAACGGGCCAAACTTGTGCAAAATTTCGTGCCACGAAGTCACGTGAAAATTTTAGGCAACGAACGCACCCGATCCAGCCCATTGGACTCTAAACTCATGTTTTGGTGTGTTTGTACTATTTGGGTGCATTTGGTACCATTTGGTTACCTTACAAAACTCGGTGCAAAACGGGCTGAAGTGGTGCAAAACTTCATGCCATGAAGTCGTGTCGGAATTTTTCGCAACGAACGCACCCGATCCACCCTATTCGACCCTTACCTCATGTTTCGATGCGTTTCGTACTATTTGGGTGCATTTGGGATAGTTTGTTGTGTTACAACACTCAGTTCAAAACGAGCCAAACCTATACAAAAGTTCGTGCCACGAAGTCGTGTCATAATTTTTAGTAACGAACGCACACGATAAACCCCATGGGACTCTAAACTCATGTTTTGGTGTGTTTGTACTATTTGGATGCATTTGGGACCATTTGGTTGTCTTACAAAATTCAATGCAAAACGGGCCGAACTTGTGCAAAAGTTCGTGTCACGAAGTCGCGTCGGAATTTTTCGCAACGAACGCACCCGATCCACCCCATTGGACTCTAAACTCATGTTTTGGAGTGTTTTGTACTATCTGGGTACATTTGGTACCATTTGGTTACCTTACCAAACTCGGTGCAAAACGGGCTGAAGTGGTGCAAAACTACGGGCCATGAAGTCGTGTCGGAATTTTTCACAACAAACCACTTGATCCACGCCATTGGACCCTAACGTCATGTTTCGTTGCATTTCATACTATTTGGGTGCATTTGGGACAGTTTGTTGCGTTACAACACTCAGTTCAAAACGGGCCAAACTGGTGCAAAACTTCGTGCCACAAAGTCGCGTCGGAATTTTTCGTAGCGAACGCTCCAGATCCACCCCATTGGACTCTAAACCGATGTTTTGGTGTGTTTTGTACAATTTGGATGCATTTGGACCGTTTGGTTGCCTTACAAAACTCAATGCAAAGCGGACCGAACAGGTGCAAAAGTTCGTGCCATGGAGTCGCGTCTTAAGTTTTCACATCAAACACACCCGATTGTCCCCGTTGGGACCTAAACTCATATTTTGGTGCGTTTCGTACTATTTGGGTACATTTGGTAATGTTTGGTTGCCTTAGAAAACTCGGTGCAAAACGGGCCGAAGTGGTGCAAAAGTTCGTGCCATGAAGTCGTGTAAGAATTTTTCGCAACGGACGTACCCATCCACCCCATTGAACCCAAAACTCATGTTTCATAGTGTTTCATACTACTTTTGTGCATTTGGCACCGTTCGGTTGCGTTACAAAACTCAGTGCAAAACGGGCCAAACTAATGCAAAAGTTCGTGCCACGAAGTCGCGTCGGAATTTCTCGCAACGAACGCAACCGATCCACCCCATTGGACTCTAAAGTCATGTTTTGGTGTGTATTTTACTATTTGGATGCATTCGGGACCGTTTGGTTGCCTTACAAAACTCGGTGCAAAACGGGCCGATGTGGTGCAAAAGTTCGTGCCATGCAGTCGTGTCGGAATGTTTCGCAACGAACGCACCCGATCCACCCTATTGGACCCTTACCTCATGTTTCAGTGCATTTCGTACTATTTGGGTGCATTTGGTACAGTTTGTTGCGTTACAACACTCAGTTCAAAACGGGCCAAACTTGTGCAAAATTTCGTGCCACGAAGTCACATCGAAATTTTTGGCAACGAACTCACCCGATCCACCCCATTTTACTCTAAACTCATGTTTTGGTGTGTTTTGTCCTATTTGGGTGCATTTGGAACCATTTTGTTACCTTACAAAACAAGGTGCAAAACGGGCTGAAGTGGTGCAAAACTTCGTGCCATGAAGTCGTGTCGGAATTTTTCACAACAAACCACTCGATCCACCCCATTAGGCCCTATCCTCATGTTTCGTTGCATTTCTTACTATTTTGGTGCATTTGGGACAGTTTGTTGCGTTACAACACTCAGTTCAAAACGGGCCAAACTTGTGCAAAATTTCGTGCCACGAAGTCACGTGAAAATTTAAGGCAACGAACGCACCCGATCCAGCCCATTGGACTCGAAACTCATGTTTTGGTGTGTTTGTACTATTTGGGTGCATTTGGTACCATTTGGTTACCTTACAAAACTCGGTGCAAAACGGGCTGAAGTGGTGCAAAACTTCATGCCATGAAGTCGTGTCGGAATTTTTCGCAACGAACGCACCCGATCCACCCTATTCGACCCTTACCTCATGTTTCGATGCGTTTCGTACTATTTGGGTGCATTTGGGATAGTTTGTTGTGTTACAACACTCAGTTCAAAACGAGCCAAACCTATACAAAAGTTCGTGCCACGAAGTCGTGTCATAATTTTTAGTAACGAACGCACACGATAAACCCCATGGGACTCTAAACTCATGTTTTGGTGTGTTTTCTACTATTTGGATGCATTTGGGACCATTTGGTTGTCTTACAAAATTCAATGCAAAACGGGCCGAACTTGTGCAAAAGTTCGTGTCACGAAGTCGCGTCGGAATTTTTCGCAACGAACGCACCCGATCCACCCCATTGGACTCTAAACTCATGTTTTGGAGTGTTTTGTACTATCTGGGTACATTTGGTACCGTTTGGTTACCTTACCAAACTCGGTGCAAAACGGGCTGAAGTGGTGCAAAACTACGGGCCATGAAGTCGTGTCGGAATTTTTCACAACAAACCACTTGATCCACCCCATTGGACCCTAACGTCATGTTTCATTGCATTTCATACTATTTGGGTGCATTTCGGACAGTTTGTTGCGTTACAACACTCAGTTCAAAACGGGCCAAACTGGTGCAAAACTTCGTGCCACAAAGTCGCGTCGGAATTTTTCGTAGCGAACGCTCCCGATCCACCCCATTGGACTCTAAACCGATGTTCTGGTGTGTTTTGTACAATTTGGATGCATTTGGACCGTTTCGTTGCCTTACAAAACTCAATGCAAAGCGGACCGAACAGGTGCAAAAGTTCGTGCCATGGAGTCGCGTCTTAAGTTTTCACATCAAACACACCCGATTGTCCCCGTTGGGACCTAAACTCATATTTTGGTGCGTTTCGTACTATTTGGGTACATTTGGTAATGTTTGGTTGCCTTAGAAAACTCGGTGCAAAACGGGCCGAAGTGGTGCAAAAGTTCGTGCCATGAAGTCGTGTAAGAATTTTTCGCAACGGACGTACCCATCCACCCCATTGAACCCAAAACTCATGTTTCATAGGGTTTCATACTACTTTTGTGCATTTGGCACCGTTCGGTTGCGTTACAAAACTCAGTGCAAAACGGGCCAAACTAATGCAAAAGTTCGTGCCACGAAGTCGCGTCGGAATTTCTCGCAACGAACGCAACCGATCCACCCCATTGGACTCTAAAGTCATGTTTTGGTGTGTATTGTACTATTTGGATGCATTCGGGACCGTTTGGTTGCCTTACAAAACTCGGTGCAAAACGGGCCGATGTGGTGCAAAAGTTTGTGCCATGCAGTCGTGTCGGAATGTTTCGCAACGAACGCACCCGATCCACCCTATTGGACCCTTACCTCATGTTTCAGTGCGTTTCGTACTATTTGGGTGCATCTGGTACAGTTTGTTGCGTTACAACACTCAGTTCAAAACGGGCCAAACTTGTGCAAAATTTCATGCCACGAAGTCACGTCGAAATTTTTGGCAACGAACTCACCCGATCCACCCCATTTTACTCTAAACTCATGTTTTGGTGTGTTTTGTCCTATTTGGGTGCATTTGGAACCATTTTGTTACCTTACAAAACAAGGTGCAAAACGGGCTGAAGTGGTGCAAAACATCGTGCCATGAAGTCGTGTCGGATTTTTTCACAACAAACCACTCGATCCACCC
>NW_024376372.1:0-68475 GCF_016808335.1 Panicum virgatum
CTTGCTGATGCGGAAATTCTGGCTTCACAGGAAGAGGAAGGTAGGGAGTCCACTGATGAGACCCGCAGGGTCGAGGGGGCCATGTCTCCTCCATGCCACCGAGGGCAAACTCCGCCTGGAGCGCCAAGCGTGCGGAAGTTTGGTTCGGAAACCACCCAGTTTTCCTTTGCAATGAGTTCACGTGGATTGACGTGAGACCTTGCTGGCAGGTGCGGAGGCCCAGCTGGCTGAGGCGGTCGCGGCCCTAGGGTGGCTCACCGGCAAGGGTGAATGCCGTCCTCACCGCCTTTGAGCCTGAAGGCGCGGCCGGCAGAGGAGCTGGCGGCATGCGGGCAGCTGGAGGTCTTCGCCAGGAAGGCTGCCGAGGATGCGTCCTAGTACACCCTGGGACTTGTGAAGTCCCACTACTCGGAGGCCGACTGGAGCCGGTGGGTGACGGGATGGCGCCAGACACCTCGGACCTTCCCTAGTCTGACTACCTCATCGACGCCCGGCCGATCGCGGAGTGCGTGGCGGCCGACCTCAACCTGTAGCTGTAGGAGCTAGGAAAATGGTCAGTAGATGGCAATAAATAATATTTATTTTGTATGTAAATAAATTTGCATGTGTTTGTGTTTGATTCCGCAATCCAAGAAGTTGCCGAGTTGACCGAGTAGTTAGGAAAGACGACCCTGCGATGTGCCTTTACTTGCCGGGTTGAGAGCTGGGTCATCAAGCGCGCGAGCGGTAAGAGGTGATGCAGGGTGGTTTCAAGACTAGCAGAGTTGTGCTCGCAACAACTGGTTGCATTGGTGTGTCTGCGCTGAGCAGACTTGGGCGGATCGGGCTGGCCGAGCCCATCCCCGAGTGTGGCAGGCGAGTCGGGCTGACTGACGCGCAGCCCCCTAGTGTGCTGAACAAGTCGGGGAGAAGAAGAAGAAGCAAGTACAAGTAAGTAAAAAACTTTGAACTTTATTAATAACTGATGAGTTGAATACATAGCTTTTTTTATCATTCTTCTACGGATAGAAGCGACGAAGGTGCTCGATGTTCCATGGGTTGCCCACATCCGTTTCATCATCGCGCTACAGCCTGTAGGTTCCTGGGACGACTACGCTACTTACGATGAAGGGGCCTTCCCATGGGGAAGTTAGCTTGCCTTCGGGGGACTGGACCCGTCGGAGTACCAGGTCGCCGACGTTGAAGTCACGCTGCTGGACATTTTGTCATGGTAACGACGTAGCTGCTGCTCAAACCAGGCGTGCTGGAGGGCTGCCGTTAGACAGTGCTCCTTGGCCGAGTCGAGATCTGTTCGCCGAGTTGTTTCAGCATCGCCTTCATCGTAGTTCTGGGTGTGCGGAGCACCAAAGGCGATATCTGTCGAGAGGATAGCCTTAGAACCGTAGACCATGAAGAAGGGGGAGTAGCCGGTGGCCCGACTTCTCTACGTGCGCAGTCCCTATACTACTCTGGGTGGTACTTGGATCCATTTGGAGCCATATTTTCGATCGGGTCAAAGATCCTGGCTTTGAGCCCCTGTTGGATCAAGCCGTTGGCGCGCTCCACCTGGCCATTGTACTTGGGGTGAGCCACGGAGGCATAGTATACATCAATGCAGCTCTCCTGGCAGAAGTCCCAGAATTCTGATCTAGTGAAGGAGGATCCCAAGTATGTGGTAATCCGGTTGGGCACTCCGAACCGGTGTGTTATTTCTTCAATGAACTCAACTGCCTTGGCTGCTGATGTGGATGAGACTGGCTTCACCTCGATCCACTTGGTGAACTTGTCAATGGCGACGAATATATGAGTGTAGCCGCCTTGTGCCGCCCTGAGTGGTCCCACCGAGTCGAGTCCCCAACAGGCGAATGGCCAGGATGGAGGTATTGTCCGCAAGGCCTGAGCCGAGACGTGTTGCTGCTTTGATAAGAACTAGCACCCTGGGCAATCTGGATCGGCGACCAATACTTCCTGGCCTAGGGCTGGCGCTAGGTCGGGCTTGGTGGGAGGTTCCTCCTCGATCTTGACAGGGGGGAATTGAGAGCCTGCACGAAGACTCCGGCCGGGACGAGTGCCCGCTTGGAGCCTAGCTTGGAGAGTACGTCGGTTGCCACATTGTAGTCCCGGAGGACATGGTGGAATTCCTGGCCGTAGAAGTGGGCCTCGAGTTTATGTATCTCCTTGCAGTAGGCGTCCATGTTCTCCTAAGTGCAGTCCCAATCCTTGTTGACTTGCTGGATGACGACTTTGGAGTCGTCGTAGGCGAGGAGCCTCTTGATGCCAAGGGAGGCAGTGATCCTGAGACCGTGGATGAGGGCCTCATACTCGGCCACGTTGTTTGTGGCCTTGAAGAGTAGCTACTGGACATACTTTAGCTGCTCACCTCTCGGGGAGATGAAAGAGGATGCCTGCACCGGCAACGTTGAGGTTGAGGGAGCCGTCGAAGTACATGATCCAATGCTCAGGTCGTTAGTCGGGTGGAGGATCCTGGATTTCTGTCCATTCGGCGATAAAGTCGGCTAGAGCTTGTGACTTGATAGTGGAGCGAGGGAGGAACTCGATGGACAGGGCCCCCAGTTCCACCGACCATTTGACGATCCGGCCGTTGGCGTCTCTATTGTGGTGTATGTTGCCAAGTGGGAAGGAGGAGACCACCTTGACGTTGTGCACCTGGAAGTAGTGGCGTAGCTTCCTTGACATGATGAGAATCGCATAGAGGAGTTTCTGCACCTGAGGGAAGCGCAGCTTGGACTCGTCGAGTACTTCACTGATGAAGTAGACGGGTCGTTGTACCTTGTAGACATGGTCTGGCTCATCTCATTCGACGACCAGGGCGGTGCTGACCACATGCGTGGTTGTCGCGATATAGAGGAGTAGCGTCTCCCCTCTCCCCCATCTCTGGAGCTATGAGGACGGGCGGAGTTGTGAGGAAGTCTTTGAGATGCTAAAAGGCTGCGGCAGCTTCCTCATTCCGCTCGAACTTTTCTGACTTCCTGAGAAATTTGAAGAAGGGAAGGCCCTTATCGCCGAGTTGGCTGATGAACAGGCTCAAGGCCACCATGCACCCAGTAAGCTTCATTAGATCCTTCTTGCGCCTGGGTGGCTTGATGAACCTAATAGCATTCATCTTCGTTGGGTTGGCTTCGATGCCCCTACTGCTTACGATGAAGCCGAGTAGCTTCCCGGCCGGGACGCCAAACACGCACTTGGTGGGGTTTAGTTTCCATTTGAATCTCCTGAGATTTTCAAATGTTTCTTGGAGGTCGGCAATGAACTAATCATTGGACCGTGTTTTGATGACAATGTCATCCACGTAGGCCTTGGCGTTGCGCCCGATCTGCCCCTGGAGGCATTTCTGGATGGCCTTCTGGTAGGTAGCGCCTGCATTCTTGAGGCTGAACATCATGGTGTTGTAGCAGTACACCCTGAAGGGCGTGAAGAAGGAGGTCTTCTCTTGATCCGACTTCTTCAGGGCGATCTGGTGGTATCCTGAGTAGCAGTCAAGAAAAGAGAGGAGTGCGCACCCGGCTTTGAGTCAACAACCAGATCGATGCACGGGAGAGGGAAGGGTCTTTAGGGCAGTGCTTGTTGAGATCTGTATAGTCAACACACATTCTCCATTCGCCATTTTCTTTTTACAAGGACTGGGTTTTCCAGCCATTCTGGATGTGTAACTTCTTGGATAAAACAGCGGCTAGGAGCTGGGTTACTTCTACCCTAATAGCCTCCTTCCGATCCTGAGCGAAGCGACACAGCCGTTGCTTGACGGGCCGTGCTTTCTCGTTGAGATCCAAGGAGTGCTCAGCCTCCTCCCTCGGTACGCCTGGCATGTCGAAGGGCTTCCATCCAAAGATGTCCCAGTTGGCGCGGAGGAAGAAGGTGAGCGCGAGTTCCTATGCGGAGTCGAGGTCGGCCCTGATCAAGACGGTCTTGTCGGTGGTTGTCGCTAAGGATGATCGCCTTTGTCTGGCTGTCAGGGTGCAGCTGGACCCTGAGTCGTTGGAGGGTTTCTGGAGCTGATCCATCGTGAGGGCCTTTGCTGCCTGGGCGACCAAGGCCTGGTTGTTGCTTCTCTCTATGGCTTCTGCATTGTTGATGTTCTCCGTCTCGCAGGCGTGAGATGTCTGGATGTCGCCGCGGATGGAGAGGACGCCGGCATCTTCAGGAGAAGATACATGTGGTTCGGGATCGCCATGAACTTGGTGAGACCTGGTCTCCCAAGTATGGCTTGGTAGGAGGTCTCGAACAGCGCCACCTCGAAGGTGACCGGGAGGGTGACCTTCCGACCGGAGTCGAGCCAGCACCCGGGATGATGCCGTAGAAGGCCTGGTTTGAGGGGACCAGTTTGGTAATGTCGAAGCCCATGTCCTCTATGGTCTTGGCGAAGATGATGTTGAGGGCACCGCCCCCATCTATGAGCACTATGGCCAGACAGGTCTGGCGGATCACCGGGTTCACCACAAGGGGGTAAGCACCCCGGCCTAGGTAGGTGTACCCAGTGGTCGCGTCGGTCAAAGGTGATCGGAATCTCCGACCAACGAAGGGGCTCGACCGGGTGCCTGAACACCGAGTAGATGTCGCGGTTGTGCAGCTTGATGCTGCGCCGGCAGGGCGGCGCACTGGAGCCTCCAAAGATAATGTTGACCACCCTTTCTTCCTCCTGAAAGGTGCCGAGTGATATGTTGCCTTGCTCAATGTCCTCATCTCGCCTGGGCGAGCGGTTTCTACGGCCGCGGCAACGGGAGCTTCTGGAGCCACCCTGCCTATCGCGGTCATCCAGTCTTGGACGCTTGGGCCTCTGGGGTGACACTATTGGAAAGGGCGTGGCACTTGCGCACCGTGTGGTTGGCGTCTTTGTGCCAGGGGCACTTGGCTTCGAGGAGCCAGTCGAGTTCCTCCTGTTCGAGGGAAGTACGCTGCTGGGGCCGATCGGCACGGCAACGGTGTTGTCGGGGCCGCGTTTGCGCTCGCGAGCCTTGGATGACTGGCGCGGTCGCGGTTCTTGCCGTGTCGTGAAGGACGATCACCACCTGGACGAGCCGAGTCGTCGTCCCTTTGGCGAGGACGATCGAGGGGGCGCCGCGGCCCTTGTGACGACGGTGTGCGCGCTCGGCGTCCTCCATGTCAGCGTGCTTGTTGACGACGGCCATCATGTCGGAGACGGTCTTGGGATTGCTTTCAAACATCTTCCTCCATAGTTCGATGCAATGGAGGCCTTGGTGGAAGTGGTAGATCATATCCCTGTCATCAACTTCCGTAATCGTTACGATTAGCAAAGTACCTTTTGATATAGTCCGCAAGGACTCGAGGGATGCTGCGTGACACTGCCCAGATCCCATCTTGTTTTGGGGCCCGGGCAGGCTGCCTGGTAGTATTGGACGAAGGCGGTGCAGAGGTCCTGCTTGATCGAGCCGGCAGGAAGGGATTCGAGCCAGTTCTGTGCCCGCGGCTCATCATCACCGGAAAGTATGCCACCATGATGTTGTTGTTGCCGTTCGCGGCCCGAATGGCAATGGCGTAGGTGAGCCACGTCTTGGGGTCGGATTCACCATTGATTTTCTCAATGCCGACCGGCTTGAAGGTCGCGGGCCACTGGATGGCTCGCAACCTGTCGGAGAAGGCGGAGAAGCCGTCGAGGTCGTCCGCCGGTTGTGCTCGTTGCCGCGAGGTCAACGATCGCGGGTTGTTGCGGTTGGCGCTAGGTGCACCATGCTCCTTGTCGTAGCGGCGACGTCGTTCCCGCTCAGCGTTGTCCCATTCGTGATGACGATTGTCAATGCGGGGTCGAAGATCACAATGGTCGAGGCGGTCACGGAGGTCGGCTGGTCGACCTCCTCGTCACGGCAATGGGGGCGTACCGAGCGGTTGGGGCTCGATTGTGCCGGATAGTTTGGAGTAGTCCCTTCTCAGGCCCTGAGCCTGGGTTGCTGCAACGTGGAGATGGGCACAGGCTTTTACGATCTTAGAGGTTTGGGGAAGACCTTCGAATACCTGAAGAACGGCGACCATGTTGGCAGATTGCGTGGCGAAGACTTGGTGGCCATCGTAGTCCAGGATGAACTCGTTTTCGAGGTTTCCGGGCCTCGGTGGAGATGGACGCCTCCGTCCAACCCAAGGATTGCGGCGCTCGGCGTTTTCGAGATCTTCTTCGGCTGCGCCCGCTGTTGGTCGTCCTCGCCGGTGAAGGACTCGGAGTCCAGCAAGACGACCGAGATCTGGCACCGGCCGTCGGGGCTGCTGCGGTTGGGCGGAGGGTGAAGACAACGATCTGATATTCAACCTCAGGGGATGAGTGTGAATCAAATCAGACCTGATCATAGTAGACCGCAGAGTTGTTGCGGAGACCATGTGGCATGATGGCCGAGTCACCTGGACGACCCAGCACGCTCTCGCCGAGTTGTATGCTCGGCAATGGATCTGGTAACGCGATCTATTTCGGATTAGATCGGTATTGGAGATAACAGGGCTACGCATTGCCCTGGGGAGAACGATCAGAGGATCGTTGATGTCGAGTTCGGAAACTCGATGGACGATGGAGCTCTACGCCATCAGATTGGATCTGACAATGGTTGAACTGCCGCTCTCGGCAATCGAGGGCCTAGTGGGTGGGTTCCGGGGAACCGTAGTTTCTGGGAAACTACCGAAGGTGAAGGCGAATCCGGCGGCGGCCTCCATCTGGATGCTGACACTGGCGGAGAAGAAGGTGCCGGATCTTGATTCCATCGAGCTCGCTGTAAGGACTCCTGAGAAATCTCCCCTACCTGGCGCACCAACTGTCGGATTGCTTATCCGCAAGTCCACCAGGGGTATGCCCGGTGATAGATTTGTATGTGAAGGGGGGATTCCGGAGCCAAGAACTAGATGGTTGCGAGATGACGCTAGGGTTTAGACAGGTTCGGCCGCTCAGGAGCCTAATACCCTACGTCCTGTGTTGTGTGTATTGTGAGCTTGATGATGAGAGATGAGTTAGTGTGTTCTATGGGTCTCCTCACGATGCCTTTATAGGCCAGATGTCGTGGGTTACAAGTAAGGGAGGATATCTACTCAAGTTGTTACATGGAATCAGGTCGGTTGAGATCCCTAGATATCCGGAATTCAAATCCGCGCCTTGATCCTGATCCTCGGAGGAACCTTCCGACGTCCAGCCAGTGCTTGTCCCCGGATAGTCATGCAGAGTGGTCCTGGCCGAGTAAGTACCCAGTCGGGAGATAACTACTCGGCTGGGAGGTACCCGGATGTACCTCCGTCAACGCCCCCGGCGCGCGTCCCCGCCCCCGGCGCCCCCCGTCCCCGGAGCGCCGCAACCCCGCCCCTGTCCCCGCCCCAACCCCCGACGGCCCGGCTCCCGGCGGTCGTCCACGCTCGGAGCCCGGCCGCCCCCCCGACGGCCGCTTGTGCCGGTACCGACGCCCATCCCCGCCCCGGTGCGCCTGTGCCCGCCCCCGGAAGCTGCCTGTGCCGGTACCGGCGCCAGTCCCCACCCCCGGTGCGCCCGTCCCCGCCCCCGGTGCCGCCCGTGACGTGTTCGGCGAAAAGCTAGAACCGCGAGTCCACTCCACGCCGGCCACGACTACACCGCCGACCCTGGATATGAAATGCAACCGCCCCCGTTATTGATAATG
This sequence comes from Panicum virgatum, assembly GCF_016808335.1. Taxonomy (NCBI): domain Eukaryota; kingdom Viridiplantae; phylum Streptophyta; class Magnoliopsida; order Poales; family Poaceae; genus Panicum; species Panicum virgatum. The sequence continues at coordinate 7,599 of NW_024376372.1, forward strand.
TTCTTAGATCATGCAACCGCAACCCAGTTAGGTGTCTCCCATTTGGAAGAGATACAGTTGAAGATATGCAGATCTTTGCATATCTGTAACTGTATGTTTTCCGAATTGTCCACTGTTTTTTGGACAGCCCGAGAATGCGTAGATACGGTTAGTTTTCATGGTTCACTCCTATCCGAGACAGAGTCTCGGCATCACCTCCCCATTGTTCTCCGGATACACAATCTCCCTTCTGGGACGTGTATCTGGAGAACAACGGGGAGGTGCTGCTGAAATTTTGTCTCGGATGGTAGTGATCATGAAACTGACCGTATGTATGCATCCTTAGGTGGGATTAGGACCTACCTTCACCTATTAGAATGTTGGGACAACACGTAGATGCATTTGATTTTATTGTACTCACTCTGGTCTAGAGGATGGATGACTGTCATTGGATGTACACGGCCGCCCAAGTCAGCTACCATGACCGATGAATGGATTCGAAAGACTAATGATTTTTTGGAAGCCGCGTGGAGTCAGGCTGAAGGATCAAGTTTCTTGTGGTGTCTGTGCAATAGATGTGGAAATAAGAAACGGAAAACGAAGAAGGTTATGGGCCAACATCTTTGCAAGTATGGATTTAAGCTGGACTATACATGGTGGACCTTCCATGGTGAAGCCCACCGTATGAGGGACGAGGTCATGAGGCAACGCATTGATGATTGTGATGCTGATGGTGGGGTTGGAGACATGTTACATGACTATCATGAAGTACATTTTGGTGAAGGACCGCAGGAGGAGGAGCCAGAGGCATCCGCAAAAGGCGGATTTCGAGATGTTGGAGGCGGCATAGAAACCACTTCACGGCCATACAAAGGTTTCTCAGCTGGACGACATCGGACGGCTAATGGCCTTGAAGTCTCAGTTTAGCCTGAATCGAGCCATCGACAGTCTGTTGACCGTTTTTGGAAGCATGCTTCCAGAAGATCACATTCTACCAAAGTCAATATTAGGCACAGAAAATTCTCAGTGCACTTAAGATGCCATATGAGCAGATATATTTTTGTCCAAATGGGTGTATCTTATTTAGGAAGAAGCATGAGAAAGATGCTTATTGTCCAAAATGCAAAGCCTCTAGGTTCCTCGAGGTGGACTCTGGTAATGGTCAGCCTAAGAAGCAGCTCACAATTCCTGTGAAAATCGTACGCTACCTTCCTTCATTCCGAGGATGACCTAGCACAAGAAAGGTGTTCGATACAACCATGACAAGATGGTGCATCCATCCGATTGTGAGTCATCGAAGAATTTTGATAGGAATCATCGTGACAAGGCTAATGAAGCTCGTAATGTACGTATTGTGCTTGCAACAGATGGGTTCAATCCTTATGGGATGGTGGCCGCCTCGTACTCATGCTGGCCCATGTTTGTTATCCCTCTCAATCTCCCCCCAGGGGTCCTATTTCAATGACAGACCATATTCGTGTCGTTGATTATTTTAGAGCACCCGGGGAATAAATGAGTGTTTACATGGAGCCTCTGATCGATGATTTGGTCAAGGCATGGGACGAAGGGGTGTGGACCTATGACCGAGCAACAAAGACAAATTTAAAATGTATGTTTGGTACCAATTCTCCCTGCATGACTTACCCGTGTATGGCATATTCTGCGGCTGGTGTACTCACGGGAATTTCCATGTCCAACATGCAAGGCAGCTCTGCAGTTCATCTGGTTGAGGAAGGGGGGTAAGTATTTGTCGTTTGACAAACATCAACAATTCCTCCCCGCTGACCATCCTTTTAGACAAGATGTTTAGAGCTTCACGAAAGGTGTAAAAGTTACAAAAATTGCACCGCCGATTATGACAGGTGCTGCGATTCAAGCTCAGATAGACGCTCTCCGAGTCAACGATGGCGGTGGTTTTGTTGGGTACGATGAGGAACATGCTTGGACTCAGAAGTCTGGGCTGTGGAGGCTCCCCTATATTGATGATATCCTACTTCCACACAACATTTATGTGATGCATACTGAAAAAATTGGGGGGAGGCACTTTTTGGAACAGTCATGGACATTTCTGATAAGTTGAAGGACAATGTAAAGGCAAGAGTGGATCTGGCAATGTTGTGCGATAGAACAAGATACAAAATGAGGACTCCTGGACCTGGCAGAAAATGGAAGAAGACACAGGCCGACTTCATCCTCATGAGGGCCCAAAACAAAAAAGCACTAGAGTGGATCCAAATGTTACAATTGCTCGATGGATATGCAGCGAATCTGAGGAGGGGAGTGAACTTGACTACTATGCGAATCAATGGGCTAAAGAGTCATGACTACCACATATGGATTGAGCGGCTTCTTCCGGTGATGGTTCGAGGCTACTAACCTGATAATGTATAGCTCGTGCTAGCAGAGTTAAGCAATTTCCTCCGTCAGCTTTGTGCTAAGGAGTTATCTCGGGCTGTTATTGTGGATATGAAAAAAATAGCTCCCGTGTTGCTCTGTAAGTTGGAGAAGATCTTTCCACCAGCCTTCTTTAATCCAATGGAGCATTTGCTTCTGCACCTGCCTTATAAGGCAAGAATGGGAGGGCCTTTGCAGTTCTATTGGTGCTATCTAGTTGAAATATGTCAGAAGGTTCTTCGAACGAAATGTAAGAATAAATGCAAAATTGAGGCTTCGATTGCAAAGGCATATATTCTAGAGGAGGTGTCAAACTTCACGACTAAATACTATGGTGAGAATCTTCCCAGCGTGCATAATCCACCGCCTCGTTACAATGCGGGCAATAATGAATCGAGCCTCAGCATTTTCCATGGGCAACTTGGAAGTGCAAGTGATGCGAGGTACAAGACCCTGAACCATGAAGAGTGGCGCCATATCAAGCTTTATTTGTTGACCAACCTTTATGAGGTGGAGCCGTACATAGGGTAAGTTCTCATTTACCATGTTCACAAGGTTCCACGATTCATCATCTCATTTAACATGTTCTTGCGTTTGCACTAATCAGCATCCAACCCCCTTGATCATATTTCACACAGGCAATTTTTTTGTCAATTCTGGCGTCGCTCAAAGCCTCCGACCCAGAACGAATCGGAGGCTCTTCTTAAAAATGGCGCTGGAAATTCTCAGCCTGATTTCATTTATTGGTTGCAACAAAAGGTAAACTCCAATTCACAGGATATCGCTTTAGCTATAGGGTCAAGTCATTTGTTGGTTCGAACATTATGACGAACTATGTTGCTTCCGCTTTCAGGGGCAAACTGATTCGTCCATGAGTGCCGAGTTGAGACAAATTGCCGATGGATTTAGCTATCAGGTTAAGTCATTTAACGTTTATGACGTGAATGGATATCGCTTCCACACAACAGGATACGAGCAAAGTCGGCCCAATCGAAAAACCACTAACACTGGAGTCTTTACGCCAGGCCAAGATGGGGTCAAGTATTACGGAAGAGTTGAAGAAATATACGAACTCAAGTTTCATGGTTCCGTACAACTGACTCCCATCATTTTCAAATGCCATTGGGTTGATCCTACATTAACGAGGCGTACCCCAAATGTTGGCCTAGTCGAAATTCGTCAGGATTCAAAGTTACCAGGTGACGATGCCTACATTGTGGCTCAACAGGCCACACAAGTTTATTATCTCTCATATCTGTGCCAAACCGACAAACATCTTTAGGGTTGGATGTTGCGTATAAGGTATCGCCACACGGCAAACTTTCTGTTTCAAACAATGAAGACTACAACAATGCCAGAGAGTTCTTTCAAGAAGAAGGACTAGAAGGGAGTTTCGAGATAGACTTAAGTGACGTGATGGGAATGGAAGTGCACAATGAAAGGGTTGCTGACGAGGAAGCTAGAGATGAGGTTGAAAATGCTCATGACTTAGAATTACTCGAGCGGCTGCATTTGGGCAGAGACAGTGAAGATGACATTCCTCCCTCGGATAATGCTGATTATGTCGAGGAGCCTAATAGTGATGATGAGGATTATGATCCAGCTAATCCCGATCATGATAACTATTTCTAATACATGTGTGAACCGAATTATTTAATTCTATGTATATATATTGTTTATTTTGCATATTTTTGCATAATTTGCTATGAACCGAATTGTTTAATTCTATGAACTGATTTTGCATATTTGTGTGTGTATATATATATATTGTTTATTTTGCATAATTTGCTAAGTACATATTGTTCATTTTTGCTGATTCGTTCACTATTATTCATTGTAGGTTATTGATACGAAATGCTAGGCGGCGGTAAAATGAGTTTCCTGAGCTCCTTGTATAGGACTAGTGGTGGAGGGCAAGAGGCTCCTGAGGGGTCCAATGCCTCAGAGGGGTCCAGGAGGTTTTGGGGACGAGGGCCAGGGAGAACAAGAGGAGGTAAGACAGGTGGTGGAGGCCAGGGGAGGACGAGAAGGAGTAGGAGGGAGAGGACACCTTCTCCAGAGGAGCCGCCGGTGGCGGCCAGCGGTGGAGGAGGAGGAGGAGGACTAGGAGGAGGTGGCGGCAGCAAGAGATACGAGGGCGGTGTGGTTGCGAGGACCGTCGCAACTGCCGCAACGGCCGATACCTCTTGTAAGATGCCCGATGATTCGACCAGTAGGGGATAGGTAAGTCACTTTTGATGGTCAGCATTTATTTTTCAATTCATATGTTGAAAATGACAAGACACTAATACTTTATGTTATACACTTTTGCAGGTACTGGGTGCGCGTGCAGGAGGGTGATCACAATAGGAAGCCCAACGACATCCTGGGAGCTCTATGCAGGGAGCTCTTTTCTGGGCTCGTGATGCATGCCAGGGTCCTGGAACCGGCATACACGTGGGATCACTACATCGCTGTCCCAGATGCAAAAGATCGGGAAGGGAGGTCTTTCGGCAACATGGCGAGGCGGGTGCTGAGAGAATTCTAGGTAAATCCTCACACTACATTGGTCAATAGTTACCATATATTTGAAACTCTTGGAATATTGACTGCAAATATCGAGTCTATATGCAAGATTACTACAGGTGTGAGCCAGGATATGAGGCCATGGCGGCTCAGGTGGCTGACACAGCATGTCGCAAACTAGTGAAGGACATGCACTACGAGGCAAGTGTTCAGGCTGTAATTACCTACCGCGCCAATGTGAAAAAAAGGAAGGTCGGCAAAGACGTAGCAAGGAATATGTTCCTCACGCGGGAACAATACTTGAGGGTAATTGACGAAATCACTACTCATTTCTTTTGAATTTGATTTTTTGGAATGTCATCCACTTTGCTACCATTACGTGTAGGTGCCTCCGAACTGGTGTGCTGGCAATGGCGCGTGCTGGGAGATGGTGGTGGACAAGTGGCTCAGCGAGGAGTGGATTCAGAGGCACAACTTATGCCGGGAGCGCCTCTTGTTGATGCAAGGTGCACCACACCATCAAGGCAGCCGAGGCCTTCCCGAGTACAAGGAGGTTTGGTAAGTCATTACACTTTTTCGTACTTTCAAACTCAAAGTTCTGCATTTCTCACTAATCATTGCATTCTTTCGCTTTGCTTACAGTCGTCGTCACATGAAGACCAGGAATGCAACGAGTGTGCAATCCAGGTTATTTCTGCTCCATTTGCCGTTTTGTTGCTTTTAGTTATCTTTTGTTCGTTGACGGAGGTACATCCGGGTACCTCCTAGCCAAGTAGTTATCTCCCGACTGGTTACCTACTCGGTTAGGACCACTCTACACGACTACCCGGCAGACAGGTACTCGGCTGGATGTCGGAAGGTTCCTCTGAGGATCAGGATCAAGGCGCGGTTATGTATTCCGGATATTTAGGGATCTCAACCAACCTGATTCCGTGTAACAACCCAAGTAGATATCTTCCCTTACTTGTAACCCACGGCACCTGGCCTATAAAGACGCTGTGAGGGGACCCATAGAAGATATCTCTCATCTTCCATCATCAAGCTCATACAATACACACAACATAGGATGTAGGGTATTACGCTCCCGAGCGGCCCGAACCTGTCTAAACCCTAGCGTCATCTCGCGACCATCTAGTTCTTGGCTCCGGAATCCCCCCTTCACCTACAAATCTACCACCGGGCATACCCCTGGTGGACTTGCCGGATAAGCAATCCGACATTCGCATTGTAACATTTGGGTGAAATCTTATAGGCCCGGATGGACGAAGAGACAAAGAGGCGGGAGGAGATCGAGGCAAGGCTGGAGGAGGAGCGGATGCTAAGGCAGGAGCAAGAGCGCAGGTGGCAGGAAGTGCAGATGCAGGAGCGGCAGAGGATGGAGCAGGCGCTTCTTGCTGAGTGACAGGCCGCGCAACAATAGATGCAGACGATGTTTTCCTACCTCCAAGGTCTTGGCGCGTCGATCAACTATCAACCACCACCAACGGTGCCCTGGCCTCCACCACCACTGCCACAGATAGGCTTTCCTTATATCTTTCCTCCACCTGGCGCTACAGGCACTCCTGTCAGTATGAATCTATTTATTTTGCTTGCGCATACATATTGACTTAGAAATGTAATCCTATGTCAATTTCTTTTTGCAGAATCAATCGATTGGGGGGTCAAATGAGCCTTCGAACAAGCATTCACCGGCACCGGCGGCATCGCAGTGGCCACCTACCTGATGTAGAGTTGTTTATGGTATTTGTTCTACAGATTTGTGCTTGTTGGACTAGGCTTATTTAATTTGTTGGACTTGTGCTTGTTGAACGTTGCACTTATGGCATCGATGTTGGACTTGTGCTATTTGTGATATTCGTGTGATGTACCGTGAGATATTTGTGCTATTATGCGATATTTGTGATGGATGTGCCTTATATATGCTATATAAACTACCTGGAATGTATATATGTGCTATATTTGAGATGTATGTGGCTATTACAAAAATAAGCAGAAAATAAAAAAAAGCAAACTTTGCTGAGTGTTATTACCCAGACACTCGGCAAAGCGACCATTTTCCTATTTTCTGGAAAACGGCTTTGCCGAGTGCTATAACTTAGACACTCTGCCGAGTGCTAGTCGTGTGGCACTCGGCAAAGTTACCAATTTCGCCGAGTGCCGACCTGGCAGCACTCGGCAAAGTGTGAAACTTCGCCAAGTGCCAACCTGGCAGCACTCGGCAAACTTTGAATCTTTGCCGAGTGCCACGCGTCTGGTACTCGGCAAAGTCCCCGTCCCCCGTCCTGTTCAGCCGTCCCGTTCGCCCGTCCCGTTGGTGCCGTTCGCCCGTCCCGTTTCCACTTTTTTTGCCGAGTGCGATTTGGCACACGGCAAAAGTTTGCCGAGTGCCCGAGATAAGGCACTCGGCAAAGCCGGCTTCGCCAGGAGATGAAATGCCGTGTGCGCGTCGCCGTGAGCTACACTAGGCAAAGTTGTTGCCGAGTGTTTTCCGGACTTTGCTGAGTGTCTGTGGCACTCGGCAAAGTAGCCGAGTCCGGTAGTGTGTGTCCCTCACATTTGAACCATTGAACACCAATTAGGCACTAATCAATGCCTGGTTAATACCATAATCCTTAGTTTAATGAGCAGTAGTAATTAGATGATTATAATGCCATTATGTGGTGTTTTATAGCACAATTGGTCAGCTGAGAGCAGCCCTCTTGCCTATAAAAAGACTTGGAGATGTCCAGGTAAAACACACATGAAAACCATCCACATTCTCTTCTTTCTTTTTCCTGCTGGTGATCTGTGCTCTGGCGTTGAGCTGCTGGATCTTGCCGGCTCTTCTCCTTGGCGTGCACCGAGGTGAAAGGTGAGCGATGTATCTCCGAACCATTACTGTCGTGAAGCCTGCACGAGGGACGACAATAAGGTTTTTGGGCAGTGCAACTGCGCGACCGCTCGAGGCCGAGCGACTACGTTCTACGCTGCCTCAACTACGATCTTCACTGCATCGATTCTTCACGGGGATGGAGCGCTGATTCGTAAGTAAAATGAAATTTTACTTGAGTTTGTTTCAGCTTGTTTTGCTGTGTCGTTTCTTCAGAGCAGTAGCATTGTTATTTGATTTTTGCCTCGAATTGATATTTGGTTCTTTTAAACGCATATATTTCTAGCATATAGCTCCGGCACATGCACACCGTACCCTCACACACTCATTCATCGCGTGTGCTTTTATTGTTTCTTGACCTTCCTTCAGGCCCGTCCATGGCCCCGGGCGAGCTGGGCGACGGCACAGGCCCCCAAACGGAGGGGCCCCCAAGTAGTTAATGTTGTTATTATTGTATTATTGTATATAGAATTTTGTTAACCATTCTTGTTACTGTTGCATCTTCGGAAAGATATTTTTCTAAACTTAAGTTATTGAAATCCTATTTGCATTCTACTATGACGCAAGAAAGTCTCAATGGATTGGTGACAATAGCAATTGAAAATGATGTCCTGGAGATCAACTATGAAGATATAATTGAAGATTTCATTTCTAAGAATACGAGAAGGATGCTGCTCTTTAGTAGAACATGAGGTCAATTGTATTTTTTTATAGTTTTACCATTCTAGTTTGATATATTTCAAAATAGTGTTTGAAATAATACGTACTAAAGTTACATAATTGTATGAAAAAATATATTAGTTATATTCGATATATTATTCTTATATATTTTAGGGCCCCACTTTACATTTCGTCCTGGGGCCTTGAATTCCTGGAGACGGCACTGCCTTCCTTGTGATTACTTCCAATGCAACACACCTCCATGCATTACACTGTCGAATCACAATCACACAGCGGTGTCTGCCAGTGTGTCTGTGATCAGAGTGAGAGTGCCGGATCCAAGTTGGACTGTGACAGTATTGTGCACATGGTTCATGCACGCGCATGCCATCGCCTCAGCTCATTCGAAAATGACATCATAGCCAAGCTAAGATTTTAGCTTGATACTTTAACCAGCCAGCTTGGCTCGCGAACCGAAACAATAAAAGGCTAAAAGCCAAGTCCAAGAGCTGCCCAACAACATTCGGGCCCTGTTCTCAGCACACCCCTCAACTAAAAAACTCTACCCTCACAAAAAAAATACTTCTAAAATCTAAAAAAATATTAGGAATAACATATGTGACTGACAGTCAAACTATCATATAAAGCAGAATATTTTTTTATATTGCTGAAAGTTCTATTTTTAAAAAAATCATTCCACATTAAAAAAAATATTCCAAAAAACAATCAAAGTGTGGTCTTATTTTGAAGATTTTGGTGCGAGAAACACAGTGGTGCAGTCAGATTTTGATTTGGATATATGGTTTTTAAAAATATAACTATGTGACACCTTAACTGTTAGTCATATGTTTGACTCCTAATAGTCCCCCTAAAACCCAGCTCGACGACTATGCCTTTTCCCTCCTGATTTCCCATTGACGCCCCGTCCCCGACACCCCGAGTCCCTGAGAGGCTGAGACCTAAAGACGCCCCATCCCTGCCGACTTCACTTTTTTTTTGAAAAAACCTGCCGACTTCACTTGCCCGCCAGCTGCCTGACCCTGAGTCCCCGACACTCGGCCCCTCGCATGGTCTTGGGCCTCCGCAGCCCACCCCATCCCCTCGCGATCGCTCCCTGCATCCCTACTCTTTTTTTTTTGAGCTGGTTCACAAGCTAAACCAGCCATCTCGAGCCGGCAAGGAAACCAAGCAGAGCTTAACTCTTGGCTCGCTCTGAACCGAGCCGAGCTGACTTGATATCCAGCCTTACACACATGGACCTTCACCTTCTGCTGTTTGACCTTTAGTGGAAGGGAGGATCATCAAAGCAAGGATACGCTAGCTCGAGCTCATTGCATTGGTTGTGTTTGATGAGGCAGCTGAGCTTCCGGGTCCGAGAAAGAGAAGCAGAACGAGACGTGTTTTCTGGTCTAGGAAAGAGATCGGAGACGTACAGCTATGTTAAGGGCAGAATTGAACGAACATGTATGACGAAGGTCCTCGTGATTGAATGCGATCTCCTGACGTTGAAAATGTATGTATACAAAAAACTCGAAGACACTAAATTAAACTATCCAAGACTAACTAAGAACACGTACGGCAAAGAATTTGTTTACACACGGTGCCAAGAAAATTACTAGGACAGGACGGAGTGAGCTTACACACGCATGTGCCATCACCTAGCTACCATCAAATATGTCGGATTTCTATCACCGGATAGTGAATTTACGCCGTGCTTCTCCATACCTCGATGGCTAACACTCAAAGATGAGATTTTGACTGATTCGAGCAATCACCCTACATCCTGTATGGGGGCGGTGTGCTTCATGTTCTGGCATTCTATACAACGGGACGCTTGTAAACGAGTGTGATCGTTGGTGTGTGTGCGTGGGCTCCAAGTGTGTGAGCCTATTTTCGCATCATTCTAGAGAGAAGGTCCATCTCTACCTTATATATCTCAGTGGACCTGGCTACATTGCGAGAAGAAGGGGTGCCTCACCCTTTGGGTCGGCATCCCGGCAGGGAAGGTCAGAAGTTCTATACATGTCCTGGGCTTGGGTCCACCGGTCAGTTGCCTCGGTACTATTCATCATCTCTTGGCAAGGAATCCCGATCTGCCGGAGGCGGGAGTCGGTCTGTGAGCCGCCACACCCTTAAGTGAGCCCCTTTAACCGAGCCGAACCTATAGGCCGACCAAGCCGGCCGATCTACTTTAGGCCCATAACACCGCAACCTTTTTCTTTTTCCATTTGTTTTTCTGCCCCAACATGTGGGACCCATCTATCGGTGGCTCTGTGCTACTGATGTGTGGGTCCACTAACCCATGGACCCCACTATTCACCAGTCAACATTGATGTCAGTAGGGCCCACTGCTGATGTCAGCAATTCTTACCCTCTGGTGATGTTGTGCTGACATTAGCATACCATGTGGCACGCTCTGATGCTGCCACATGGCACCTCTTTGTGATTTTCTTTTTTGATAATCACTTATCAATTTCAAAAAAATCTTTAACCATAGAAAAGTTATAATAAATTAACCGAACCTCCAAAAATTATCAAACCAATTTTATAATTCTTCTAAAACCATGATATACCCATTGGAGTGGGTTTTGTTGTGATTTGGATTTGAGCCGTTTTGTGCACTTTTGCACTTTAGTCACCATTTTTATATGTAATTATGATTAGGGCTCTACGAGAAGGAGCCGATCAACGTCCCAATCGACCTAGAGGACCTCACGGATGACCAGAAGTCCCAAGAAAAATACAAAGAATCATAAGGTTCATGTCCATCTACGATTTGAATATCTATTAGGCATTGCGAACTGAGAGGCGCAGCCTGTCAGTGGCAAGCTAATTCCCTGCTTAGACCCATGAGGACCTTCCTTAACCAAGATCGAAGCCCAAACTGTGGCACCCACGTCGTCCCTGAAAATTAAGGTATGCCAACTAAGAGTTTACAAAAGTTTTTATTCCCAACTATAGTTTTAATTCCCATACGGCCTGAGGCTCATGTGCCGGCCCATGGCCCGACACAAAGTTAATTTATCGAGCCCAATTGCAGTTTCATACCACTAAAGATTAATGAAGTTTAATATCTATCAAAAACCATGTGGGGAAAAGAAATATTTGAAAACCAATACTCTACAATAATCTCATGGAGTTTTAAGGAGTATTTTATGTCCGTTTGATATCTCCATAAAAATACAGTAGGGAAACAAGAGATAAGACATACACTTATGCTAGCATTGTCTCATTAAAAACTTTACATGAGAAAAAACTTTATAGGAAAACTCATAAAATAAAGAGATCAATGCGATGTTAACAAAGTTAATTTTCAAGAGACACTCCCCCTGAATCTTTCAACTATGGAAGCTGCCTCATGCCAATCCCTCAAGTCACATTTTTCAAGTTGGGAGGCTGGTTGAGATTTGGTGAAAAGATCGGCTAGGTTGTCAAAAGATTTGGTCTGCAAGTTTATTTCTCCGCTCTGCTCCAACCATGCGGGAAAAATAACTTGGAAGTTATGTCTTCAGTCATATTGCTCTTGATATAATCTAACAAAAGCAGTGTTATTCTCATAGATAATGGTAGGTGCTTTTATGGAGCTAATTCCACATGATTGTTCTATGTGGTTTATCATCTTGCGGACGTGATTCATCATATAGTGCGATAATCTCAAAATGATTTGTGGATTTTGCCACAATTGTTTGCTTAGACGATTTGCATGAAAGGGTTGTTCCTCAATGAAGAAAAAGAACTGTGTCCGTGATCTTGGGTCTTTCCAAAGAATAGTCTAAGATCCTTTTTGACATTTAAGTATCTAAGGACCTGTTTACCCCTAATCCAATGGCTTTTTGTTGGAGCAGCACTATGCCTTGCTAATAGATTCACTGCAAAAGCAATGTCTGGTCCGGTGCTATTTGCAAGGTACATTACTGTTGCAATGATACTTGGGTAAGGGTATTCTGGACCCAGTATCTCTTTTTCTTCCTCCCGTGGTTGGAAAGCATCTTTCTCAAGTACAAGGACCGAACAACCATGGGGTTTTAGTTGGATATGATTTATCCATATTTATTTTTCTAATATTTTTTGTACATAGATAGATTGATGCACTAGCATTCTAGATGGAAGGTGCTCGATTTGCAAACCTAAGCAAAATTTGGTTTTACCCAAATCGTTCACCTCAAATTCCATCGTCTGATGACCGCGGGAATTATCAATATCTTGAGTGCTGCCAGTCATATTTTCGTAGGAGATCTTTTGATGAAGATGCACGGACAATCATCATTGTTGGAATAACCTTTCTGTATAAGGTACTCACTCAGCACATTGCACCACATTCTTCCCGACTATTTAAGATCGTATAATGATCTTTTAAGCTTTACACAATACATGTTGCTCTTTGCGATCGAATTCGGTATAGAGACTCCATGGGGAACCTTCATGTACATATCTGGATCAAGTGGCCAATAAAAGGTATGTAGTCACAACATCCATCAACTACATAGATAGATAGTTTTATATCAGAGATATTAAATATTGGAAAGTAATTTCACTCATTACTAGAGAGTAAATTTCATTGAAATCAATGCCGAGCCTCTACGTGAACTCTTATGATATGAGCCTGCTTTTTATCTCATTGCCTCAATATTCTCATTCCACTTCCAGGTAAAAACCAATTTGAAACACATATAAAAGGTTTTCGGATGTGTAGGTATTATTGATGAGAGAATACATCTCTTTTTGTGAGGGAGGCCAATTCCGCCTTGATTGCCTCCTTCCATTTGTTCTAGTTCAAGCGCTTCTTGCACTCTCTCATGGATTTAGGATCTGGATCATTTTAAAGGTTGTCGGCAATTGATGTCATGAAATATGCATCTACAATTGTAGTCATTCTATTATATGATTCTCTAGAATCAATATAATTAGTGCAAATTCCTTATACCCCTTTTGACTGTTCACTATTTTTCAATACAACACTGTTAAGGTGTTCCGATGTCTCATCATCAGGATTTGGGTGCATTGTTGATGTGGGAGTAGGATTTGGGTGCACAATTGATGTGGGAGGTGAATTTAGTATGTCCACTTGGTGTCTCTCAACTTGAGGTTGAGCTGGATTTACCTATTCATAGGAGTTAGTTCCTCTGTTTCCTGGTGCGCGTCGTACTTCTTTTTTTTTGAGATGGTAGATGAATAATTTTATTTGGTACCTCTATTCTCTTTAGCACATTTATTGCGACAGGTAATGATTTTGTGACACCTTTGATGTTGGTAAATGCGTATGGCAATTTGCATGCAATATTTTTAAATTCAATAATTTTTTGAACATGTCGTTCAGTTTCTTTGGCACGTGGATCCTCCTTTAGGATGTCAGTGGCAACCCAATTGATTTTCTAACATTCAGTATAGTACTTCAATTCTCTCCCTAACACTAGAAAATGATCTTCAGTGATGATACAATCTGTGTGCCGGGCAGTGAGCAGGTCCCCTTTTCTTGTGAGGGCTCATAGAGGTACGCTTTGGTTGGAGGATCACTATTTGTATTTCTTAATATCATAGATAAATCTGCTAGCGCACTTGATACCACTGTAGTATTTTACTCATGTGTAATTTCAATGTCGTATTTATATTTCTGCAAGGAAGACGGCAGTTAAAGAATTGATAAGTTAATGATTCATTATTGCTTGGATATCCAATGTACAAACATGGGTATATAGATATGGAGGTAGTGTCACACACAAATTACTCAAACTGCACCCACATGTAGCGGCATGTCGTTTCGTTACTCATTTCCAGGCCAAAACCCTCCCCTTCCACTAGGATAAAATCAATTTTGGCGTTTGGGTAGTGGGATATGGATGATGGGAACGGGAAATGAGGTGGGATGGAAATTTTATCTATCATTTGTTAGTATTATTGTGCTTGTAAATATAGTTGGTTTACATCGGAGAGATTTTAATGATCTCCTTACACATTGCTTTCTTGCTCAGATTTAAAGGAAAAAACAAACAATTTACCATGAAGTTTATGTGAACTTTGTAAAAGTTCTTGTCTCTGAAATAAACAGGCTCCGCGGAGCAAAGAAAGCTTGCCGAAAACCAGCATGTAAAAACCTCTTTCATCCGTGGAGCTTCTCTCATTAGCTCCATCCATCAGTTGTTGTATAGTCCACCCTTTTGCAGGTAGGGTATCTTTCATTCTATGATCCCTTTCCAGATTTCAGAATGAAGAACAAACAAATACTTTAGAGTGGCTGTATTCTATTGCTACACATGGTCGAAATTCTACAAGGTTTGGACCCTACGGCTATGTGAATCAACTTGCAAGTCGCCCACTTGGCTATGGATTGTGGGATGTTCATTGACAAAGTTTCCAACCTGGAGTAGCGCCTGAAATGCAGAATGGTTTCAGATTAGGGCAAAAATACATGAACTGTGACCACGTTGTAGTGTGTCAATTGAACAATGATGGTACAATACCTCGATGGCGATATCAGTCGGTGTCAGCTTAGAAACATCACCGTGGCCCTGCTTAGCTGCGATCTCTGCACAGGTATACATAGTGTGATGAGATACTTAGTATATGTCATAGAACAAGATCATGAAGGGGGCAAAAATTGATAGAACGAGAATAGTACCTTCAAGAGACACTCTTGCATCGGCGTTCGCATAAGCCTCACCTCTTTGCTCCGCAAGCATGCTCAGTTTCGTGAAAGCCTGAAGCAAACTTAGTTCAGCTCTTTGTGCACTTTAACCATTGTAGACAATAGGGCACGTAGTAAGATACAAGTAAATGGAATGCTAAGGGTATTTTCATTGCAAGTCTTTGCAGGAAGCCTGAGTGCCTGACTAACCTTACAGTTGGGATCTGTCTTATGGAAAAACTAAAACATAATAGTTTTAAGGATGAAAATAAATACCGCTGTGTATGGATCGTCAGATGGTTGGTCTAGGAGAGGACGAGAAGCAGTCCCCACTTGAGCAATACGTTTTGCAAGTGCGTCCACAGGTACATCCAACCAAACAGATAGACCTTTCTTCATGTAATTCCTGTTTTTTTTAAAAAGGAAAGCAATCATAATTACTATTTTGCTGAGAACAAACAACAAGTTCAATTCACAAGACCAGAAAAACCTAAGTTATTCTAGTACCAGTTGATTGGCCTAATAACAGCACCACCTCCAGTTGCAACAACTAATCGCTGCATTGAGGACAAATCCCTCAAGACATTACTCTGCAACATGGGAAAGCAGAGGAACATGGAAGTGTCGTTCCATAAGGCTTTCGGTTTTCATTACTAAAAGGAGAATAACAGTTCAATGAATTACATAAGAAAATATATAGAAACTCAGCGAGCATTTACCTCATTCTCTCTGAAAAACGCTTCACTATGAACCTTAAATATTTGAGCAACGGAAGGCATGCCAACTGCTTGTTCTACCAACTTATCACTGTCAAAGAATGAATAGCCCAGAACTTCAGCCAATATCTTTCCCACCGTGCTCTTTCCAGAGCCCATCATTCCTGCAGTAAGAACTCACTCATTGATTCCTGATGAGGCGAAGAGGACAGATCAATATATAAATTGGTCAAGACTCAATAGAGAAGTATCAGAAGTTCAGAACTAACCCACTAGGTAAATGCACCGCCCATTCAATTGGAACATAACTTCTTCGGATTTCCTCTGCAGTTACAGTGGAATATACATCACAATTCACAAACATGGCCTAAAAGCAAGGAAATTACGGTGGCACATTTGATTTAATTCATACTAGGACTTTGTTTGTTTACCTTTAACAAGAGGGCCTCGCCAACTGAGTTATGCAAGCTCTCACTGCCTACATGAGATGAGGAATAACGAAAGTCAATTTGAGTCTCCAGGTTGTGGATTTGACCCAGCCAAAGCCAACCATCACCAACCCACAACGTTTATTCCAACTGATGATCAACAACCCAAAATGACTCTTTTCTAAACGAAATCAAATGCCATACGCACGCCCACCACCTCCTAAATCGCACAAAACCAAACCCTGAACGGACATGGAACCATCGATCCAGTCCTTAAATTCACATCAATTCGACGGAAGAAATTAAAGCTCACCTCGAGATGCCCTGACGCAGCGCAGCGGGGCGACGGGGTTGGTCCCGCGAACCCGCACAGCGACGGCCGCCGCTCCGGCACTTCCAGCTCCAACCCGCAGGCTCCCCACCCGGGCCTGCTTCTCGCGGCCGAGGAACGCGCTTCGGCGCCCGCCGGCGGCCCCGGCACCGACGCGAGGCGTGCGTGACTGCATCGCCATGCTAGCGCCCACCTCCATTGCTCTTGGCTGGCTCTTGCGGCACGGGTGCAGGCAACCTGCGACACTGGAAGGAGTCAGGGAGGAGGGGGCACGAGACGAGAGGGAGGATGATCGGGCGAGGAGCGAAGTGGTGGTGGCTGCCTCGAGTCTTGACGGCGAACACAGACAGGGGGCTTGCTTTAAATAGCGCGATGCGATGGGTCCAGGCGGCCAGCGAGGGGCGCTGACATGGCGTACACTCGCTTCGGCGTCGGAAAAGGGTGCGCACTTTCCTGTTGATCGGGATCGGGCCGGTGAGCATCCCTGCCACCGCCAGAGCGTGGCATGCAGCTCGAAATTTATCATTTGCCCCCGCATGAGAAACGAGATTCGCGGAGGGGCGACTGATGACTTCTGCTGACTACTGCTCTGCACCGCGAGTGAGCGAGCTGCTGTTCCCTTTCAGCAGCAAACACACCTTTCACGTTTGCTTTGGGTTTTCGTGTTATTATTATTTTCCCAGATGCATGCTCACCAACTTTCATTTTACAATGTGTATCCTTCTAATTGTTCCCTCGTAGGCATGTTATGGATTATTGAATGAAAATGATTATCAATTCAACTTTTTTACAATAGTTGGGGGCAAAATGGTTGGCTTATGAGGCTCGATCCGACGGTTCAGAATTGATAAGCATCGAGAGGCGCAAAAAGAGAGGCACCTATAGGCATCGGATGCATATTTAATGGTGGGCCCATAAGCACCATATGCCTATTAAATTGGTGGGCCCAACTTTAAAAAAATAATTTAAATAATTCTATTTTGAAATTATTTTATTTAATCAAGGGTAAGATAGTAAATTGATATAAGTTGGAATAATGTTTGGAGTAGTATAGTTGAAAGAGAGGATTTAGTGGACTATAGTCTCATGATAAATTGGGTTTCGATTTGTCCTTCATCCAACCGGCGGCACTTTCCCCAGTCGGTGGATTGTGTTGGCTCGTTCGTTTTCCTGGTCGGTGGCGAGGATGACCCAGTGAGCATGGTCGCCACGCCCAGGAGCGTTCCGGCGGCGGTGGCCGCGATCCCGGTGTCGGCGCGCGCCGGGGAGCGGAGGAACACTGCCCGGCCCGCGCTCAGGCCCGCGGCGGGGACGAGCAGCCGGGTGCCGTGCCTGTGCAGAATGAATTGAAAGCATAAGCGCATCGATCCACCAATGGTCAAGATCATCACTAGCACCAAGGAGCAGACGATCAACGTGATGATCCCACGTCCTAGATCGTCATAGCATGAGGGAGACAACGGTGATCCAAGGTGTATATACGAATGTGTACCAGTGGACAGCCGCGGAGCCCCCAGCTTGTCCATGAAGCTCGTGAACGAGAACGATTCGGGCCTCGAGTTCTCCGGCGCCTCGATGCTCCCGGACGATGAGGTGGTCAGCGGGGAAGACCGAGCCAAGGGAATCAAAGGAAGTCACAGCTCGCGATCGATCAAACCTGCGGCGCAGTGCTGCGACGACCGGTCGTGCGTGCGGAGGTGTCCGGCGTGTAAGTTCGGGCTGGCCGGCACGGTGGGGGCTCGAGAGCAGAGCGGCGGCGGGGAGGCGGTGTCCCGCATCCGTGGGCTTTGGGCGACGATGTGTGGTGGGGCTGTGGTTGAACTGATTATCGTAGTACCCTTCGTCAATTAAGTTTAATTAGAACTACTAATTTCGATAAGCATTCATAGGCATTAAAAAGCATCCACAACCACCGTAAAAGATCTCTTATCAATTATCATACGTGTAGGAGAGAGGGAGATAGGAAGGGAAAATATTTAATTGTCTCTTCTCTGTTTTCCAATTCTTTAGTGGCCCACCATTTTATATTGAAAGAATTATTTCCTTGACCCTAAAAATTGTTATGTTTTGTTTTTTTTAACCTTTTTTCTCTTAAACTTAGCTATTTGGCTCCAAAATGAGTTTCATTTACTTTTTTGGCCCTTCCATCACCTGTAGTTAGGTCTACAGTCTAATTATATTTGAAAGCATCAGTTTAGGTTTTAACCAAGAAAGTGACAACATAAAGTAATTTTTCGTGATTTTTTGGTATTTTCTGATTAGTAAAATAATTTCTAGGCATTTACAAATTTATTTTCAGTTTTTAAATCATATAAAGTCACATAAAATCTTTTAGGTGAGAGATGCTCGTCAAATGAGCTTTTCGCCACGGGCCCTCAAGTCACTCCTCCAGAGGTGACACGGGTGGCTAAAAACCTAGCGCCGCCACCCCCATCTCCCGCTTCACCCAGTCGCGCCGCGCATAGGACCTGGCCACTGGAATGTCGCGCCGCAGCGAGGATGGTGGCGGCGGGACTAAAGGAGTTTCACGGGTTTGTGCTATCAACCAGGACTAAAGGACCCTCCCCGGTTTTTGTTACCAATCGGGACTAAAGGGGGTTCCACGGGTTGTCTTAAAATGATAGCATCCTAACTAGTGTCACAGAGCTATGTAGGTGGGATGGTAAAAAACCTATACGCGAGACAAGAGGTCACAAGTTTGACTCCTGGACGTGGAGTAAATATTTTTGTTTTACCGCCTAGACCCTTTAGTCCCAGTTGTGGGAATTGGGACTAAAGATCCGGGTCTTTAGTCCCGAATTCATTGTCTCGGTTCAAAAACAGGGATGAAAGGGGGGTTTGAAACCGGGACAAAATGGCATTTGTGTACTAGTGCAACTCAATTAAAGTGTACTCGAACATCTTTCCTTTGGGAGATCTATCATGAGCTGAGCGTTCAATTCAAATTAATGTCATCGGCATGCATTGCATGTTCCTCATTTCATACATGACTGGCTTAAGCTAGTTTGTGCTGGATTATTAAAACATAAGCAAAGACGACGATGTATTACTGCAGATTGCACAAGATGCCACCGACATGGTCTGCTTCATTTCGGCTGGCATGTGCCCAGATTCGCTAATTTATTTCTAAAATCAATATGTGACAAATCATTTCCCACCCCCTAAGAATATAATTAATCGTCATGCATACCACACGTTAGGCATGTGCCATATAGTCGTTTGATTATTCGACGAGTATTTGGGGTTTGTTCTCAACTAACCATGTAGTGAAATTCGTACATTTGCAAGATCGTGCATATTTAAGGCGTGCGGCGACACTTTAGATATGATTTAACAAATGAGCACCGGTACGGTAGCATGCTTGTTACAGCAACCAATGCAATGCTTATCACGAGAAGCTGCATTCTGTGTTCGTGGAGAAAGAATCATTAGCTATATTCTTGTTTTTTATGTGATAGTTGCTACATTCTTCGGTAAACAATGCTGATGGCGGTGCTGGCCTTTTCAGAAGTTTTTTTTATTCTTTTCTTTATACGAGAACACACAAGTGTTCAGATGTTGCAGCTCTCAGTATTCTTCAGCACTACCACAGATAGCGGTGATGGGCGCAGACTCCCATCTTACTATGACAATTTACGACAAACCGATAACATCTATACTATAAAGGATGAAACTTTGAGATACAATTTCTTCATAGATTTACTCTTCCTTACCCCACATAGATGCATGGGTCCACATATGAGGCTCGATGTTTAACGAGAAAGGAGAACCCAAGAAAATGACTGAAGCAAAATAATTCCACCAAATGCCCATGTTTTCGTTGCACGTACCCGCAAGTGTACCGGGATCTGATAGCAGCCATTGCAGGCAAGAGCGTCGCAGAAAAGGCTGCTGAACGCGCCAGATGGTCCGCTGGTCTGTTCCCGTCCTAAAGTATGTGCAGATATAACCGTCCTGTGGGCCTGAATCTGGGGGGAGTACATTCCGTCCAAACGCTTGATTTCGTGCAGGCTTGAATACAAAACAGGGTAAGGGCCTCGACTTCACTTTATTTCACGCTGGTTTCTTGGCATATTTGGAAAGAGCGGAATGGCAGGGGTCTATATTTTAATTATACTATTAGGTTTGTTATGATGATATATTTAAGACGAAGACTATACTCAAATGTGGTTTTTTGTTATGTTAGAATAATTATATAATTATATTGTGAATGTGGAACAATTATTGTTCCAGTTATACAATAAAAATTGTTCTATATCTCCAAAAAATGTTCTAAAAATTTATCTAATTTTGATCACAAAGAGTGCAATGGTATCAATCTTCAAACAAGTCATCGATCCGTCCTAACGGGATTTTTTTTTAATTTTTCATTCTAGCACGGTAGCCTCCTCTCCTTCTTTATCTCCACCAAAACTCGCACAAGCAAGCATTCGGTCTGGGCTGTGATTTAAATATGTGCCCGGACAGAATCATGCATCCACACACGTTTTTTCCACATGGATATAATAAGATGCTCGATCGATGCGGAAGCGCATCATCCCAATCACGTCGCGCCCCATGCATGCATGCCGCCGCGTCGTCGTTGATGACTGGCACCTTCCCCGGCCGTCACTTTGCTAGCTGCAGCTATATAAACGTGGGCAGAAGCATCTCATCCTCCCACCACCACTGGACGGACCTCCAAAGTTTCCAGCGTTAGTTCAAGAAACACAATAGCACCGCCGCTAGTAGAAACCAGCGCCACGGTGATCGACCTGCTCCTGCTCGGCTCCTCCCCACACACGAGCGGAGATAAGCTTCAACCCATCGATCGATCAAGCGAGACAATCCCGTGCCACCTAGCCACTAGCGACAATGGCTTTCGCGGTCAAGGCTGCATCGACCTCCCAGTGGACTTTGTCCCCGGCGGTTCATCAGCCGTCATCGCTCACGACGCGGGCGGCGGCGTCGGTCGCGAAGATGCCGGCGGGGCGGAGGAATGCTGCGGCGGCGGTCATCAGGGCGGTTGCCGCCTTGGCTCCGCCGCCTGCCCCGGCGCCTCCCAGGCCAGCGGGCAAGCGGTGCCTACCGTTGTCGCAGACCATGTCCAGGCTCAAGGCGCGGGGCAAGGTGTGTACTGTGCACTCATGTCATCCATAGATTGTAGCCTCGGCTTGCGTGTACGAACGAATTCCCAATGAGCTTTGGTGTGGCGTGCGTGATTGCAGACAGCGTTCATCCCGTACATCACCGCCGGTGACCCCGACCTAGCGACGACGGCGGAGGCGCTGCGGTTCTTGGACGCCTGCGGTGCTGACGTCATCGAGCTCGGCCTGCCCTTCTCCGACCCCGACGCCGACGGGCCCGTCATCCAGGCACGCTCGCACAACTACCTAGCAAGCAACGCGATCCCACCCTGCGCATGCGAGATCGGGCGCGCTCAAGCTTTGCCTGACCCATCGTGTAATTGTTCTTCAATCTTCAGGCCTCAGCAGCGCGGGCGCTGGCGAGCGGCACTACGATGGATGGCATGCTGGCGATGCTCAAGGAGGTGAAGCCGGAGCTGTCGTGCCCGGTGGTGCTCTTCTCCTATTTCAACCCCATCGTCCGGTGGGGGCTGGCTGACTTCACCGCCGCCGCCAAAGAAGCCGGTGTAGACGGTCTGATAGTCCCCAACCTCCCTTATGCTGCCACCTATGACCTCAGGAGTGAAGCCATGAAGAACAACCTCGAGCTGGTAGGTCCATTCGCCATCCATCAATTTTTTATTCCTATTCTACCTTTGCCATCGCGAATGCTGAGACTGAGACCAAGGAAGTTTTAATTTTGTTGACTGACCTGAACAATGGCTGCACGCAGGTGCTGCTCACAACACCATCTACACCGGAAGAGCGGATGAAGGAAATCACAAGAGCTTCTGAAGGTTTTATTTATCTTGTAAGTGCATGCCGTGTCCATATATATGAAACCGCAATTGTTTCTTGAAAGTTTGAGTTCCCATGTCTGAATTTGATGATAACATTTCCTGGTCCTACTCAATCGTTGCAGGTGAATGTCGATGGCGTTACAGGTCCCCGCGCAAACGTGAGCACACGTGTCGAATCTCTCATTCAAGAGGTTAAACAGGTATACATATATTTTAAATGGAGATATGTAAAGTCCGCCCCTTTTTCATTAGCCAACACTTCTGCCAAGCACTGAGCCGTTGCATTGTTCGTTGCAGGTCACTGACAAACCCGTGGCTGTTGGATTTGGCATATCAAGACCTGAGCATGTAAAGCAGGTAAGAGAACGAAGTTACAATCACATTAGCGCTGATTTACTCATTAAGCAATGGCTAATTTTATCGTGACCAAATTTACTCACCTTTTTCCGCTGGACAGATTGCGGAGTGGGGAGCTGATGGAGTTATCATCGGCAGTGCAATGGTGAAACAGTTAGGCGAAGCAGCATCTCCCAAAGAAGGTCTAAAACGGCTAGAGGATTACACCATGAGCATGAAGAATGCATTACCATGAAATATAAATGTATACTACACGATCTGTAAAAGGGAAGCACCACTAATACTGAAGCTGCCTTTCGGCTTTGGTGGTCGATCGTCTTAGGCAAATGCAACAAAATTTCTGTAGGACCGGAAAATGCGACCAGAGGGGGGGTGAATGGGAGCAACTCAAAATAATTTCGCACGGAAGCAAACAGATCAAACTCCCAAATTTCAAGAACTTTAGCAAATTAGATCCAAACGCGAGGAAACTCGAAACATAGGTTCACAAGATCACTAGAAATCTATTCTCAAAATATTATGCAAGGAAATTAAGTATAAAATGCGGATCAAGAAACATAGATTGAAACCGACGATAAACCTGACGAAGAACAAATAAGCACGATGCAATGAAACGAAGAACAATACTTAATGATAAAGTATTAAACCAAGTACTTGTTCTTACAAAATTGCATCTAGCCTCCGCCCGATCGTCCTCCCTCTCTTGATTAGAGAGATCAACAAAAATCCCTCACTAGGAATTAAACCCTAGGCTAGACTGGAGAGAGGAGTGCACGCAAGAAGAGCTTCAGGGAGGCGGCTACTGTAGCGCGGAACTGTTCACGGCGGCTACTGTAGCAAACGCCCAAAAACCCTAAAACGCATGCCCCTCAATCCTAGGTGCCACATATTTATAACCCATAGGGTGGCACTACCTAAATTACAAATTTGCCATTACGTAAATCAAATTAACGTAATCGGCGCGTATCACTCAATATCATCCTCCACGGCAAACAATCTCGATGTCCGCGATCCTTCCATCTAGCACCATGGCGTCCCGTGATCTCGCCGCACGACGATCCGGAATCTTCTCGCGATCGACAATTGTCCCCGTCTTCAGCCACGTCCGCCGCAACGAACGTCCGGGATCTTGGTTTTGTGGCTTAACCAAGAAACCGTCCACCAACGTTCTCTCGCTGTGTCGTCAGGTACAGTAGACATACACCGCACGATCTCAAATCCCTCGAACGCAAGTCTTGATCCACCCTTCACCGCTCTCAGTCCATCGGCGTGGCATCATATCTTCATTCTTCACACGTCGCCGCATGTTCAGTCTCCACCTATCACCTGCATCGACACCAACCAAGAGAAACATCACACGCACACTGTGTTGTTCAATCACTCATCACAAGGTCCTAGCCCCACGGGCATCTCAATTTCCATATGTGGTCACTAGCTAGTTGAAGCTGCTACGTACCGTACCGTGACTTGATCAAGCCCTCAACATGTACGCATGCACACAGCGCACCATCCTTATTAATCCAATACCAGTCCTCGCTTGTCAGTTAGGCTTGACCTCTTTCGTGAAGTGCTGCTGTTGGGGTTGAAGGAGGATTTGTATAGCTTGGTATTACCATACCACGGGCTTGGAATGAAATATATACTGAGAATGGGAAACAATCGGTGGACCAACACACACACAGTCACACACACACACCCCAACTATTACTAAGTGGAGACTTCTTTTAAAGCCTCCACCTGATGAAGCCTTCTAGAATTTTACGTGGAGGTCCTAAAATAGAGAGGAATAATTTTACAAATTCTCAAAAGCAAAATATCTAGCCGTCAAACAATATATATAATTGGTAATGCTATATTGATAATAATAGCAGCTGGATTTACTTTGTTTCTAAAATTTTATCAACCTATGCTATTACAAAGAATTAGCTTGAAATAACCCTCTATATCTTAATTACCCGCATCTGCGATTACAAAAAAAATTAGATCCAATCCAATTTAGATCTTTGGAAAATTTAAGTCTATATAGTAGTACCGGTTATATCTACCCTAACTATCCTGCATGTTCTAAATGGGATATGTTTTCTTCTCGGCCAAAAGCTATTAGAGAGGAATCAACGGCTAGCATTTAGTTCCAGGGAGAGGACCCGAATAAAATCGGAATGTGATATAATGAACTGTGCACAAGGAACACGTGCGCATGCGTGCCACCGGCACCACCACACCGCATGGAGAACCCGATCCTTCACATCCTGCTGCCTCGTTTGAGCTCGATTGGCAGGGAGGATCGAATGCTTTCTTTCAAGTTCCACTGGTGTTTCATTTGATGATCGAGCTTCCTGATCCGAGAAAGCGAGCTAGCCAGCTAAGCTCAGACCAAAAATCTATGCTTTTATTTTTTATAAAAATGTAGAAGGATCCTTGTGATAGTCTGAATGCAATTTTCTGATGGCAAAAATTTATCTGTATATATCAGATTGGCAAAAACGAAACTCGCTAAGAACACAATGAAGAATTTGTTTACGCGGCGCCAAAAAATTATTAGAATCAGACGGAGTGCGTGTATACGCATGCCATCTCCTTGCATCAAATAATAAGATAATTTTTGTGGACCTATAACAATGTTTTTTCTAGATAGAATCTTAACAATACAAAAAAATCCAAGCCGAAACTGTGCCAAACACGCAGTCCCTGGAAATTAAAGTACGCCAACTGAGAGTTTATAAAAATTTCTATTGGCAACTCAATTAAAGTGTACTCGAGCATATTTCTTTGGGACATTTGAACGCTGCTCGCGTCCCTAAAAATTAAGGTATATATGCCAACTAATAGTTTACAAATGTTTTTATTGGCAACTCAATTAAATTGTACTCGAGCATCTTTCCGTTGGGAGATTTGAACGCAGCTTGTGCCATGTGGCTGACACCGACGATTTAGCTAGTACAAAATTATAAGCATAAGCATTTTACATGTGTTGACAAAAGAGAAGTAGACTTGTCTCGACTTTTTAATATTACTGCATCTGATCAGGTGAGCATTCAATTAAAATGTCATCGGCATGCATGTGCCTCATTTCTGACATGACCGGCTTAAGCTGCTTTTGGGTGGCTAATGGCTAGTTTGTGCTGGAATATTAAAACACAAGCAAAGAGGACGATGTATTACTGTAGATTGCAAATGATGCCACCGACCTGGTCATCTGCTTCATTTCGACTACTGGCATGTGCCCAAGATTCGCTGATTTTTAAAATCAATTTGTGACAAATCATTTCCCGCCCCGATTGGCACCAACCCTAAGAATATAATTAATCTATGGTCATGCCAAACGTTAGGCCCATGCGCCATAGTTTCATTATTCGATGTGCAGACTCCCATCTTACGATGACAATTTACGACAAATATCTATGCTATAAAGGATGAAACTTTGAGATACAATTTCTACCTAGATTTAGTCTTTCTTACCCCTCATAGATGGTTCCACATGTGAGGCTCGAAGTTAAATGAGGAAGGAGGACCCATGAAAATGACTGAACTACATTAATTCCACCAAATGTGTCCTTGTTCATGTACCTGCCTGTGACAAAATATTTAAGGCAAATGTTATACTTAAATGTGGTTGGATGATTTTATATCTAAGTATTTTTTAATTGTGTTAGAATTATTTTATTATGAATGTGGAACAATTGTTCCAGTTGCACTATACAGATTGCTCTATATCTCCAAAAAAAATAGAGTGAAATATATCTAATTTTGATCATAAATGATGATGCAATGGTAGCAATCTTCAAACGATCTAGTCATCGAGCTGTAAAGTTTTTTTTTCATTCTAGCCCAGTAGGCAGTAGCCCCTCTCCCGTTTTATCTCCACAAAAACGTGCACAAGCAAGCATTATTGAAATTTAAATATGCACCGGACAAATTAAAACCATGTGATGCGCGACCAGCAAAGCACCACATGGTTTTTGCTCGCAAATATAGTAATATGCGGCCGCGTCGCTGACGACTGGCACCTGCCCTATATAACGTGGCGAGAAGCATCGCATCCTCCCACAACCACTGCACGGAACCCCGAGCTTTCTAGCGTTCGAGAAACAAGCCCGCCACAGCACCCCCGCTACTATACTAGAAACAAGCAAGCCACGGTGACCTGTTCCTGCTCGGCTCCTCCCCACACGCGAGCGGATTGGGTTCCCATCATCGATCGATCAAGCGAGACCGACAGTCCCGTGCCACATAGTAACTAGCGACATGGCTTTCACGATCAAGATCAAAGCTGCGTCGTTGACCTCCAACTCGACTTTTCCCCCGGCAGTTCACCAGCCATCGTCGCTCATCACGACGCGGGCGGCGTCGGTTGCGAAGATGCCAGCTGGGCGGAGGAAGGCTGCGGCGATCATCAGGGCAGTCGCCGCGGTGGCTCCGCGGCCTGCCCCGACGCCGGCCAAACCCGCGGGCAAGCGGTGCCTGTCGGTGTCGCAGACCATGTCCAGGATCAAGGCGCAGGGCAAGGTATATATGTGCTTTCACTCCTATCGTACATAGATTAGAGCCTCAGCTTGCGTGTACGGATTCTTAATGAGCTTCGGGACGGTGTGCCGTGCGTGATCGCAGACGGCGTTCATCCCGTACATCACCGCCGGCGACCCCGACCTGGCCACGACGGCGGAGGCGTTGCGGCTCCTGGACGCCTGCGGCGCCGATGTCATCGAGCTCGGCATGCCCTTCTCCGACCCTTACGCCGATGGGCCCGTCATCCAGGTAGGCCTACATAGCAAGCGATGTGATCCCTCCCCACGCATGCGAGCGAGGGCGCGCTCGAGCTTTGCCTCACACCTTGTGCAAATGAAATTTAGGCATCGGCGGCGCGCGCGCTGGCGAGCGGCACGACGACAGACGGTGTGCTGGCGATGCTCAAGGAGGTGACGCCGGAGCTGTCGTGCCCGGTGGTGCTCTTCTCCTACATCAACCCCATCATCCGGTGGGGGCTGGCTGAATTCACTGCTGCCGCCAAAGAAGCCGGTGTAGATGGTCTGATAGTCCCCGACCTCCCTTATGCTGGCACTTGTTCCCTCAGGAGTGAAGCCATGAAGAACAACCTCGAGCTGGTAGGTCCATTCGACATCCATCTGACTTTTTATTCCTATTCTTCATTTTTGCCATCACCATGCTGAGACCGAGACCAAGAAAGCTTCAATTTTGTCGACGTACTGATCTTCTGAACAATGGCTGCATGCATGTAGGTGCTGCTCACAACACCAGCTACGCCGGAAGAGAGGATGAAGGAAATCACAAGAGCTTCAGAAGGTTTTATTTACCTTGTGAGTGCATGCCCGTTTAAAACCATAATTGTTTCTTGATAGTTTATTAGCTCCTGTGCTGAATTTGCTCATAACATCCCCTTGTTCAATTCATTCGTCACCTACAGGTGAGCGTCAATGGCGTTACAGGTCCCCGCGCAAATGTGAGCACACGTGTCGAATCTCTCATTCAAGAGGTTAAAAAGGTATACATATATTTTACGGAAGGAAATATGTAAAGTCTATTTTTTTTTGTTTTATTAGACAACACTTTCGCTGATCACACACTGAACTTGTTTTATTTTTCTTTGCAGGTCACTAACAAACCTGTGGCTGTTGGATTTGGCATATCGAAACCTGAGCACGTAAAGCAGGTAGGAGAAGTTACCATATCACATCATCTGGTTTAATTTACTCATTAATTAGCATTGGCTAATTTCTTGGTCAAGTTTATTTAACGCAACCTTTTCGCATTTGCTGAACAGATTGCGGAGTGGGGAGCTGATGGGGTGATAATTGGCAGTGCAATGGTGAGACAGTTGGGTGAGGCAATATCTTCACAAGAAGGGCTGAAACGGCTGGAGGATTATGCTAGGAGCATGAAGAACGCATTGCCACGAAGCCAGACTAGTACTAGAGGGCCAGATAATTAATAATTACAGTAACCTGAAGGGCTCTTCTCGTTCGTCGTTAGGCAGCCGTCAGTCCATCTCTAGTAGAAAAAGGATCTTTTAATTTTCCTTTGTTTGTATGCATATATGTTTATTTAGTTTGGGTAGCAACCGTTCGCTTCGACCGTGCCTCGAGCCCTCAGATCACTGTGTAAGGCACTGGGTTGAAGATGATCGATGACCCGAGATGAGAACGAGCCGTCAGTTAAGCTCAAACCGTACGTCCCTCTTTATTTCGTGCTATCGTGAGGTTGCTTGCTTATATTTAATAAAGATTGAAAGTTCAGGAATTAGGGTAGTAGAGTATATCTTTATCTGCATCATGATCATCATGGGCTTTGCTTGAAATTAAATATATATACCCGCTGAGATTCCCACTTCCCACGCGAACGGGCCGGGAGAAACAGCACGGCAGCATCTATCAGTGATCAGCCTCTCGCTAGCTCTCTCGAGTCATCATCGTCTTCAACACAGCGCGCTTCTTCCAGGGAGTTACCTGCCACTGCTGCACTGCATCGGTTTGGAAAAGATTGCGCACGGCCAGCACATGTGCATGCACGTGTGCTCGAGCATGCAGCAGGCAACCCTGGGATCATCTGCTGAGCCTAGGGATGAAAATGGTACGGATATTTCCCGACCATATTCGAATTTGATCCGGTCTGGAAGTGTTTTTATCCGTCCGTATCCGATTCCGAGTATCTACTATCCGTAACTGATCCATATCCGAATGTTCAAAAGTTACATTTTTATGATGTCGATATCCATTACAATCTTATCCGACAAAAACTAACAATATCTGTATCTGACTCTGTATTCGAACACAAATATGAAAACAAATACGATATCAGTGATATCCGTCCATGTCCGAACCGTTTTCATCTCTAGCTGAGCCTACCTGACAGCCATGCCTTTGGATCGGATCTTGTCGCTGCAAATTGTGGACATGCCTGCTTGCTTTCTGCTGAAAAGTCACCGTCCACCAATGATACGTATATATATAGTATTGGAATTAGCGATTCAGAATTCCAATGCAACAAGTGGCTACCTCCAGAGTATCCGGACATATACCCGGAGTATCCGATGAAACGGTGTTCAAACGTATTTCCGCGTGACTTGTGACTTGTAACGTGTGGTCGTGTGGCTGCAATTCAGCACATATTTTTGCTACTTGTCACTACCGGAAAACCCACGTATGCCGAGTGCCAGGTTCTTTACCGAGTGCAGAATCTCGAGCACCCGGCAAATGAATTATTTGTCGAGTGCCCACCAAAAAGCACTCGGTGAACAACTGGCACTCAGCGGAATAAATCTTTGCCGAGTGCCGGCCAGTTGGCACTCGGCAAAGCCGCTATTTGCTGAGTGCTGGCCTGCGGGCACTCAGCAAAGCCCATCTTTGCGGAGTGTCTGAAAAAGACACTCGGCAAAGAGCGTCACGTGCACCGCACACGCTCGTAGACGACCGTTACGGTGGGGTGGCCTTCACGGCCGTTTTTGTTTACCGAGTGCCGATAAGGGGACACTCGGCAAACAGCTCTTTGCCTAGTGCCCCACAGTTGACACTCGGCAAACACTGTCACGTGCACCGCACACGCCTGTTCCCATGACCGTTACTCCGATGCCACAAACGTTCCCATTTTGCAACGATCGTTATTGTTTGCCGAGTGCCAGCTAGGTGACAAGATAGGGGCACTCGGCAAAGGGCTTAGAATGCCAAGTGTAATAGACCAGGCACTCGGCATTTAGTAAATTGTGCCGAGTGTCTGCTTTGGCACTCGGCAAATAAAGACAAAAACTTTTTCCAACAACCTCCAAACTTTTTCTTCTGTTCTCATACTATGTGAAGGACATCATATTTAAATTTGGCAAATTATCCTTTATGTTTACTATATTTAGATTATTTATTTCATTGAAAGAATATTTTGTGGATAATTCAAATTTGAACTGCAAAATGTTGTGTGATTTGTGGATAATTAATGGAAAAATTATATTCATGTTATTGGGTCAAATTTGAGGCTTTTTCCAAGAATTTAAACAAAAAATCAAACATCTTATTCAGGAAACATAGTAACGAATTTGTGGCTGAATAGATTTTAAATTCTATAAAACTCAAACGAAGTCTGAAAATTATGAAATTTGTAGTGAAAGCATGATATCATAAGTCGAGGCTGTGGAACAAAATTGAGAAGATTGCGCAAAAGTTATCACATACATTGGTTACAGGATGAGGAATTCCGAAGAAGTTCCAGAGATATGTGAATGAGTCCGTTAAGTTTTTGAGTCCAACGGACCATCAAATTGAGATATGACTTCAAAACTTTTTGTGTAGGCAATGGTCATGATTGATTGGTTTATGCTAAATATTAATTATTTTTTAGCCCATTTGATAATATTAATTTTTTTTACTACTATGTAAATTGAATTTGAACTTATACTGCATGAAATAATGGAAATGTTTTGGCTAAAGTATGTTAAATTTTTTATATACGCAATAGACCTCATAAATTTGTTTATGTTAAATTTTGGTTATTTTTCAAAAAAAATTCATATTTTTTTATTTTTTTTGTCAAATGTAGAGAATTAGTTCATACAAATTGAAATATAGCTAAATTCATTGAAACAATATAATATTTTTTGTTGAAGCTTGATATATTTGTGAAATATAAGTTTGGTAATGAAATGTTGAATTATATTCAAAGAAATATGTTTAAATAAATTTTGAATTGAAAGGAATTTGAAATGAGGTCTATTGCCTTTGCCTTTGCCGAGTGCCCAGACCAGGGCACTCGGCAAAGCGGTCGTGACTTTGCCTTTGCCGAGTGCCCAGATCTGGCACTCGACAAACACACTGCCCCCCCCAAACCCTTAGCCGTGCGCACGCCTCCACGCCCACACACACAACTCACTCACACACCCACACCCGCACGCACGCCGCCGTGCCGCCGCCTCCACGCCGCCGTGCCGCCGGAGGAGGAGGAGCTCAGCCCGGCCACGGCCCCCTCCCCTCCCCCGCCCCCGGAGCGTCGCGCCCCACCCTGCCCCCGGCGCGCCCCGGTGACCGCCTGTCGGATTGCTTATCCGGCAAGTCCACCAAGGGTACGCCCGGCGGTAGATTTGTAGGTGAAGGGGGAATTCTGGAGCCAATAACTAGATGGTTGCGAGATGACGCTAGGGTTTAGACAGGTTCGGGCCGCTCGGAAGCGTAATACCCTACGTCCTGTGTTGTGTGTATTGTATGAGCTTGACGATGAGAGATGGATTAATGCATTCTATGGGTCTCCTCACGATGCCTTTATAGGCCAGGTGCCGTGGGTTACAAGTAAGGGAGGATATCTACTCGGGGTGTTACATGGAATCAGGTCTATTTAGATCCCTAGATATCCGGAATTCATATCCGCGCCTTGATCCTGATCCTCGGAGGAACCTTCCGACGTCCAGGCGAGTGCCTGTCCGTCGGGTAGTCGTGCAGAGTGGTCCTGGCCGAGTAGGTACCCAGTCGGGAGATAACTAGTGGTTGGGAGGTACCCGGATGTACCTCCGTCAAGCCCCCGAGTGCTGAAGAGCTTGAGCCGAATCTTGATGGTTGACTTGTGCGAAGTTCTTCGAGACTCATGATGATTTCTGACTCCCTTTAGTTTTCAATGGGATGCGCCCCTGGGCGCACCTGTTGGGTGCAGCTCCCAAGCCTCGGAAGGTTTCGAAGAAGCTTTTCGAGGGTCAATAAAGAAGTCTTGTCTGTCTGAACTCCCGAGCTGCCTGAGCACTCAGTACGTCATGCTGCCTTGTCATTTTCCCGGTCATTCATCAGACCAGGTCCACCTGACCCTGGAGTCACAGCGCCAAGCCCCCCGAGCAGGGTCGCTGGCGGAGTCACGGAGACACGCCAAGTGGTAGCGGCGCCCAGCCCTAGAGCAGGGTGGCTGGCGGAGTCGTGGAGACACGCCGAGTGGTAGCGGCGCCCAGCCCCCGAGCAGGGTAGCTGGCGGAGTCCCGGAGACACGCCGAGTGGTAGCGGCGCCCAGCCCCCGAGCAGGGTAGCTGGCGGAGTCCCGGAGACACGCCGAGTGGTAGCGACGCCCAGCCCCCGAGCAGGGTGGCTGGCGGAGTCGCGGAGACACGCCGAGTGGTAGCGGCGCCCAGCTGCCGAGCAGGGTCGCTAGCGGAGTCGCGGAGACACGCCGAGTGGCAGTGGCGCCAAGCCCCCGAGCAGGGTGGCTGGTGGAGTCACGGAGACACGCAGAGTGGTCGCGGTGCCCAAGTAGTTTGTATTTTTACCATTGGTCTTCACTGCAATGGGCAGAAAGTTACCGTTGGGGGCCTGCTCCTTGCCGAGTATGACTCGGGCTGTTTCTGGAAAGTCGATTCGAATTCCGCGCAATCTTCGGGGTTGCCGTTGCACGCACGTCTGATCCTCTTTAAGAGGGGAAGGGCCCGGCCCGCGGGGGCTACCCGTTCCCTGGCCTTCCTGTCCTCGCCTTCTTGCCTTCTCGCCATCAGTCGCCCTCTCCACTCCTCTGTAAATCTGATCCACTTGCCGCCGTTCGGAATGGCCTGTCCTTCGCCGATGTCTTCCTCCTCCACGTCAGGGAGCGCTGGCGACGTGCCGCCACCCTCGAGGGCATGGGTGCCGAGCACCCATCGAGAGGAGGATATCCAGGACCTGGTGGAGCGCGGCCTCCTCCCCGAGAAGGCAATCTCGGGGCGGAAGTGCTGCTACGGGGAGGACTTCCTGACGGAGGACTGGACGGAGACGGTGGTCTTCCGGTCCTTCTATGAGAAGGGCTTCGCCTTCCCCGTGGGGACCTTCTTCCGTGAGCTGCTTTTCTTCTACGGGCTTGAGGTAACGCATCTCAAGCCAAACTCCATCACGCAGATCGCGATCTCTATTCACCTGTACGAGGCGTTCCTGGGAATCGCCCCGCACTTCAACCTGTGGCGGGCCCTGTACCATCTGAGAGGGTACCCGTCCGCCGCCCACCGTAACGTGGTGGGCTGTGCCGCCTTCTCTCTGCGCCAGGGTCGATCGTATCTGGCCCTGGAGCTCTGTGACAGCAACAAGGGATGGGAGAAGGAGTGGTTCATGGTGTCGAACCCAGCTCCCTGTCTCCCCGCTCGCACCGGCCGCGCACCGGAGTCCCGCGCGTGCTTGGAGGAGCTGCTGACTGAGGAGGAGATGATCCAAGTGAATCTCCTCCTCGATGAGATCGCCGGCCTGTTGGCCCAGGGGCTGGCAGGTGCCATGGTGGCCCTGTCCTTTAGCAAGCGGCTAGTGCAGCAGATTCAGGACAGGGTGCACCCCGACTTCGAGAACTGGGGTTGCCAGGACCCAACCCGGGGGCAGAACCGAAAGGTCCCCCGGGAAGAAGCTTCGAACCGGGTCGCCCGCATGATGCCGGGGGCGATCCGTGACAGAGGGTGCCCGAAGGCACATTGCTTGAAGCGGCCGACCAGAGCCGTAAGTCTTCTTCTCCTTTATGTATTGTTCTGCTTTTTGTTCCGAGTAGTTCTGTTTTTGCCTTGAAGTAGTTTTTGGCCCTGCTTTCCGTATGCAGCGCACCCGTTGGGTTGTAATCAACTCGGAATATCTTCGTGCTTGCAGGCCAAAGTCCAAGAATTCTGGTCCCCTACTCCCTTGCCAGAGGGGGATGCAGGGAAGGACGCTGCTGACCCGACCAATCTGAAGGAGCCAGAGGCGGTCGATCTGGAAGCATCGGCCGACTCGTCCATTGGGGGCAAGTCGGATGTTGAAGTTGTGGGAGCCAGTGCCCCTCCTAACCCGACCGCATCGGGACCGCAGAGGAGGAGGCGGGCCATCCGCAAGATCTCGGCCTCCAAGGCCAGCATGAGGGGTGCCCTGCCCAAGCGGGGCCCGCCGCCGCCTCGAGGTTGGGCAGCGAAGAGCCTAGGGCGGAGGACGCCCCCGAGTTGTCGAGTGAGGGCACCAGCGCTGGCGCCAAGCGTGCAGAGGGAGAGGCGGCGCTGGGGCTGACGCGCATGGGAGGCATCGGGTTTCCTCTACTCGTGCCCCGGTCGCAACCGCCCGCCGCACAGTTGAAGACGTCCTTCGTAGCGCGCAGCAACGGAGGGTGAGTAAAGCTGCAGTTGCGAACCTTGTTGTTTTGCTTTGAATCTTGAATTGCGTCTTGCTGATGCGGAAATTCTGGCTTCACAGGAAGAGGAAGGTAGAGGAGTCCACTGATGAGACCCGCAGGGTCGAGGTGGCCATGTCTCCTCCATGCCACCGAGGGCAAACTCCGCCTGGAGCGCCAAGCGTGCGGAAGTTTGGTTCGGAAACCACCCAGTTTTCCTTTGCAATGAGTTCACGTGGATTTGACGTGAGACCTTGCTGGCAGGTGCGGAGGCCCAGCTGGCTGAGGCGGTCGCGGCCCTAGGGTGGCTCACCGGCAAGGTGAATGCCGTCCTCACCGCCTTTGAGCCTGAAGGCGCGGCCGCGGCAGAGGAGCTGGCGGCATGCGGGCAGCTGGAGGTCTTCGCCAGGAAGGCTGCCGAGGATGCGTCCTAGTACACCCTGGGACTTGTGAAGTCCCACTACTCGGAGGCCGACTTGGAGCCGGTGGGTGACGGGATGGCGCCAGACACCTCGGACCTTCCCTAGTCTGACTACCTCATCGACGCCCGGCCGATCGCGGAGTGCGTGGCGGCCGACCTCAACCTGTAGCTGTAGGAGCTAGGAAAATGGTCAGTAGATGGCCAATAAATAATATTTATTTTGTATGTAAATAAATTTGCATGTGTTTGTGTTTGATTCCGCAATCCAAGAAGTTGCCGAGTTGACCGAGTAGTTAGGAAAGACGACCCTGCGATGTGCCTTTACTTGCCGGGTTGAGAGCTGGTCATCAAGCGCGCGAGCGGTAAGAGGTGATGCAGGGTGGTTTCAAGACTAGCAGAGTTGTGCTCGCAACAACTGGTTGCATTGGGTGTGTCTGCGCTGAGCAGACTTGGGCGGATCGGGCTGGCCGAGCCCATCCCCCGAGTGTGGCAGGCGAGTCGGGCTGACTGACGCGCAGCCCCCTAGTGTGCTGAACAAGTCGGGGAGAAGAAGAAGAAGCAAGTACAAGTAACTAAAAAACTTTGAACTTTATTAATAACTGATGAGTTGAATACATAGCTTTTTTTATCATTCTTCTACGGATAGAAGCGACGAAGGTGCTCGATGTTCCATGGGTTGCCCACATCCGTTTCATCATCGCGCTACAGCCTGTAGGTTCCTGGGACGACTATGCTACTTACGATGAAGGGGCCTTCCCATGGGGAAGTTAGCTTGCCTTCGGGGGACTGGACCCGTCGGAGTACCAGGTCGCCGACGTTGAAGTCACGCTGCTGGACATTTTTGTCATGGTAACGACGTAGCTGCTGCTCAAACCAGGCGTGCTGGAGGGCTGCCGTTAGACAGTGCTCCTTGGCCGAGTCGAGATCTGTTCGCCGAGTTGTTTCAGCATCGCCTTCATCGTAGTTCTGGGTGTGCGGAGCACCAAAGGCGATATCTGTCGAGAGGATAGCCTTAGAACCGTAGACCATGAAGAAGGGGGAGTAGCCGGTGGCCCGACTTCTCTACGTGCGCAGTCCCTATACTACTCTGGGTGGTACTTGGATCCATTTGGAGCCATATTTTTCGATCGGGTCAAAGATCCTGGCTTTGAGCCCCTGTTGGATCAAGCCGTTGGCGCGCTCCACCTGGCCATTGTACTTGGGGTGAGCCACGGAGGCATAGTATACATCAATGCAGCTCTCCTGGCAGAAGTCCCAGAATTCTGATCTAGTGAAGGAGGATCCCAAGTATGTGGTAATCCGGTTGGGCACTCCGAACCGGTGTGTTATTTCTTCAATGAACTCAACTGCCTTGGCTGCTGATGTGGATGAGACTGGCTTCACCTCGATCCACTTGGTGAACTTGTCAATGGCGACGAATATATGAGTGTAGCCGCCTTGTGCCGCCCTGAGTGGTCCCACCGAGTCGAGTCCCCAACAGGCGAATGGCCAGGATGGAGGTATTGTCCGCAAGGCCTGAGCCGAGACGTGTTGCTGCTTTGATAAGAACTAGCACCCTGGGCAATCTGGATCGGCGACCAATACTTCCTGGCCTAGGGCTGGCGCTAGGTCGGGCTTGGTGGGAGGTTCCTCCTCGATCTTGACAGTGGGGGAATTGAGAGCCTGCACGAAGACTCCGGCCGGGACGAGTGCCCGCTTGGAGCCTAGCTTGGAGAGTACGTCGGTTGCCACATTGTAGTCCCGGAGGACATGGTGGAATTCCTGGCCGTAGAAGTGGGCCTCGAGTTTATGTATCTCCTTGCAGTAGGCGTCCATGTTCTCCTAAGTGCAGTCCCAATCCTTGTTGACTTGCTGGATGACGACTTTGGAGTCGTCGTAGGCGAGGAGCCTCTTGATGCCAAGGGAGGCAGTGATCCTGAGACCGTGGATGAGGGCCTCATACTCGGCCACGTTGTTTGTGGCCTTGAAGAGTAGCTACTGGACATACTTTAGCTGCTCACCTCTCGGGGAGATGAAGAGGATGCCTGCACCGGCAACGTTGAGGTTGAGGGAGCCGTCGAAGTACATGATCCAATGCTCAGGTCGTTAGTCGGGTGGAGGATCCTGGATTTCTGTCCATTCGGCGATAAAGTCGGCTAGAGCTTGTGACTTGATAGTGGAGCGAGGGAGGAACTCGATGGACAGGGCCCCCAGTTCCACCGACCATTTGACGATCCGGCCGTTGGCGTCTCTATTGTGGTGTATGTTGCCAAGTGGGAAGGAGGAGACCACCTTGACGTTGTGCACCTGGAAGTAGTGGCGTAGCTTCCTTGACATGATGAGAATCGCATAGAGGAGTTTCTGCACCTGAGGGAAGCGCAGCTTGGACTCGTCGAGTACTTCACTGATGAAGTAGACGGGTCGTTGTACCTTGTAGACATGGTCTGGCTCATCTCATTCGACGACCAGGGCGGTGCTGACCACATGCGTGGTTGTCGCGATATAGAGGAGTAGCGTCTCCCCCATCTTCTGGAGCTATGAGGACGGGCGGAGTTGTGAGGAAGTCTTTGAGATGCTAAAAGGCTGCGGCAGCTTCCTCATTCCGCTCGAACTTTTCTGACTTCCTGAGAAATTTGAAGAAGGGAAGGCCCTTATCGCCGAGTTGGCTGATGAACAGGCTCAAGGCCACCATGCACCCAGTAAGCTTCATTAGATCCTTCTTGCGCCTGGGTGGCTTGATGAACCTAATAGCATTCATCTTCGTTGGGTTGGCTTCGATGCCCCTACTGCTTACGATGAAGCCGAGTAGCTTCCCGGCCGGGACGCCAAACACGCACTTGGTGGGGTTTAGTTTCCATTTGAATCTCCTGAGATTTTCAAATGTTTCTTGGAGGTCGGCAATGAACTAATCATTGGACCGTGTTTTGATGACAATGTCATCCACGTAGGCCTTGGCGTTGCGCCCGATCTGCCCCTGGAGGCATTTCTGGATGGCCTTCTGGTAGGTAGCGCCTGCATTCTTGAGGCTGAACATCATGGTGTTGTAGCAGTACACCCTGAAGGGCGTGAAGAAGGAGGTCTTCTCTTGATCCGACTTCTTCAGGGCGATCTGGTGGTATCCTGAGTAGCAGTCAAGAAAAGAGAGGAGTGCGCACCCGGCTGTTGAGTCAACAACCAGATCGATGCACGGGAGAGGGAAGGGGTCTTTAGGGCAGTGCTTGTTGAGATCTGTATAGTCAACACACATTCTCCATTCGCCATTTTCTTTTTACAAGGACTGGGTTTTCCAGCCATTCTGGATGTGTAACTTCTTGGATAAAACAGCGGCTAGGAGCTGGGTTACTTCTACCCTAATAGCCTCCTTCCGATCCTGAGCGAAGCGACACAGCCGTTGCTTGACGGGCCGTGCTTTCTCGTTGAGATCCAAGGAGTGCTCAGCCTCCTCCCTCGGTACGCCTGGCATGTCGAAGGGCTTCCATCCAAAGATGTCCCAGTTGGCGCGGAGGAAGAAGGTGAGCGCGAGTTCCTATGCGGAGTCGAGGTCGGCCCTGATCAAGACGGTCTTGTCGGGGTGGTTGTCGCTAAGGATGATCGCCTTTGTCTGGCTGTCAGGGTGCAGCTGGGACCCTGAGTCGTTGGAGGGTTTCTGGAGCTGATCCATCGTGAGGGCCTTTGCTGCCTGGGCGACCAAGGCCTGGTTGTTGCTTCTCTCTATGGCTTCTGCATTGTTGATGTTCTCCGTCTCGCAGGCGTGAGATGTCTGGATGTCGCCGCGGATGGAGAGGACGCCGGCATCTTCAGGAGAAGATACATGTGGTTCGGGATCGCCATGAACTTGGTGAGACCTGGTCTCCCAAGTATGGCTTGGTAGGAGGTCTCGAACAGCGCCACCTCGAAGGTGACCGGGAGGGTGACCTTGCCGACCGGAGTCGAGCCAGCACCCGGGATGATGCCGTAGAAGGCCTGGTTTGAGGGGACCAGTTTGGTAATGTCGAAGCCCATGTCCTCTATGGTCTTGGCGAAGATGATGTTGAGGGCACCGCCCCCATCTATGAGCACTATGGCCAGACAGGTCTGGCGGATCACCGGGTTCACCACAAGGGGGTAAGCACCCGGCCTAGGTAGGTGTACCCAGTGGTCGCGTCGGTCAAAGGTGATCGGAATCTCCGACCAACGAAGGGGCTCGACCGGGTGCCTGAACACCGAGTAGATGTCGCGGTTGTGCAGCTTGATGCTGCGCCGGCAGGGCGGCGCACTGGAGCCTCCAAAGATAATGTTGACCACCCGTTCTTCCTCCTGAAAGGTGCCGAGTGATATGTTGCCTTGCTCAATGTCCTCATCTCGCCTGGGCGAGCGGTTTCTACGGCCGCGGCAACGGGAGCTTCTGGAGCCACCCTGCCTATCGCGGTCATCCAGTCTTGGACGCTTGGGCTCCTCTGGGGTGACACTATTGGAAAGGGCGTGGCACTTGCGCACCGTGTGGTTGGCGTCTTTGTGCCAGGGGCACTTGGCTTCGAGGAGCCAGTCGAGTTCCTCCTGTTCGAGGGAAGTACGCTGCTGGGGGCCGATCGGCGACGGCAACGGTGTTGTCGGGGCCGCGTTTGCGCTCGCGAGCCTTGGATGACTGGGCGCGGTCGCGGTTCTTGCCGTGTCGTGAAGGACGATCACCACCTGGACGAGCCGAGTCGTCGTCCCTTTGGCGAGGACGATCGAGGGGGGCGCCGCGGCCCTTGTGACGACGGTGTGCGCGCTCGGCGTCCTCCATGTCAGCGTGCTTGTTGACGACGGCCATCATGTCGGAGACGGTCTTGGGATTGCTTTCAAACATCTTCCTCCATAGTTCGATGCAATGGAGGCCTTGGTGGAAGTGGTAGATCATATCCCTGTCATCAACTTCCGTAATCGTGTTACGATTAGCAAAGTACCTTTTGATATAGTCACGCAAGGACTCGGAGGGATGCTGCGTGACACTGCCCAGATCCCATCTTGTTTTGGGGCCCGGGCAGGCTGCCTGGTAGTATTGGACGAAGGCGGTGCAGAGGTCCTGCTTGATCGAGCCGGCAGGAAGGGATTCGAGCCAGTTCTGTGCCCGGCGGCTCATCATCACCGGAAAGTATGCCACCATGATGTTGTTGTTGCCGTTCGCGGCCCGAATGGCAATGGCGTAGGTGCGAGCCACGTCTTGGGGTCGGATTCACCATTGATTTTCTCAATGCCGACCGGCTTGAAGGTCGCGGGCCACTGGATGGCTCGCAACCTGTCGGAGAAGGCGGAGAAGCCGTCGAGGTCGTCCGCCGGGTTGTGCTCGTTGCCTGCGAGGTCAACGATCGCGGTTGTTGCGGTTGGCGCTAGGTGCACCATGCTCCTTGTCGTAGCGGCGACGTCGTTCCCGCTCAGCGTTGTCCCATTCGTGATGACGATTGTCAATGCGGGGTCGAAGATCACAATGGTCGAGGCGGTCACGGAGGTCTGGCTGGTCGACCTCCTCGTCACGGCAATGGGGGCGTACCGAGCGGTTGGGGCTCGATTGTGCCGGATAGTTGGAGTAGTCCCTTCTCAGGCCCTGAGCCTGGGTTGCTGCAACGTGGAGATGGGCACAGGCTTTTACGATCTTAGAGGTTTGGGGAAGACCTTCGAATACCTGAAGAACGGCGACCATGTTGGCAGATTGCGTGGCGAAGACTTGGTGGCCATCGTAGTCCAGGATGAACTCGTTTTCGAGGTTTCCGGGCCTCGGTGGAGATGGACGCCTCCGTCCAACCCAAGGATTGCGGCGCTCGGCGTTTTCGAGATCTTCTTCGGCTGCGCCCGCTGTTGGTCGTCCTCGCCGGTGAAGGACTCGGAGTCCAGCAAGACGACCGAGATCTGGCACCGGCCGTCGGGGCTGCTGCGGTTGGGCGGGAGGGTGAAGACAACGATCTGATATTCAACCTCAGGGGATGAGTGTGAATCAAATCAGACCTGATCATAGTAGACCGCAGAGTTGTTGCGGAGACCATGTGGCATGATGGCCGAGTCACCTGGACGACCCAGCACGCTCTCGCCGAGTTGTATGCACTCGGCAATGGATCTGGTAACGCGATCTATTTCGGAGATTAGATCGGTATTGGAGATAACAGGGCTACGCATTGCCCTGGGGAGAACGATCAGAGGATCGTTGATGTCGAGTTCGGAAACTCGATGGACGATGGAGCTCTACGCCATCAGATTGGATCTGACAATGGTTGAACTGCCGCTCTCGGCAATCGAGGGCCTAGTGGGTGGGTTCCGGGGAACCGTAGTTTCTGGGAAACTACCGAAGGTGAAGGCGAATCCGGCGGCGGCCTCCATCTGGATGCTGACACTGGCGGAGAAGAAGGTGCCGGATCTTGATTCCATCGAGCTCGCTGTAAGGACTCCTGAGAAATCTCCCCTACCTGGCGCACCAACTGTCGGATTGCTTATCCGCAAGTCCACCAGGGGTATGCCCGGTGATAGATTTGTATGTGAAGGGGGGATTCCGGAGCCAAGAACTAGATGGTTGCGAGATGACGCTAGGGTTTAGACAGGTTCGGGCCGCTCAGGAGCCTAATACCCTACGTCCTGTGTTGTGTGTATTGTATGAGCTTGATGATGAGAGATGAGTTAGTGTGTTCTATGGGTCTCCTCACGATGCCTTTATAGGCCAGATGTCGTGGGTTACAAGTAAGGGAGGATATCTACTCAAGTTGTTACATGGAATCAGGTCGGTTGAGATCCCTAGATATCCGGAATTCAAATCCGCGCCTTGATCCTGATCCTCGGAGGAACCTTCCGACGTCCAGCCAGTGCTTGTCCGCCGGATAGTCATGCAGAGTGGTCCTGGCCGAGTAAGTACCCAGTCGGGAGATAACTACTCGGCTGGGAGGTACCCGGATGTACCTCCGTCAACGCCCCCGGCGCGCGTCCCCGCCCCCGGCGGCCGCCCCCGTCCCCGGAGCGCCGCAACCCCGCCCCTGTCCCCGGCGCCCAACCCCCGACGGCCCGGCTCCCGGCGGTCGTCCACGCCTCGGAGCCCGGCCGCCGGCCCCCGACGGCCGCTTGTGCCGGTACCGACGCCCATCCCCGCCCCGGTGCGCCTGTGCCCGCCCCCGGAAGCTGCCTGTGCCGGTACCGGCGCCAGTCCCCACCCCCGGTGCGCCCGTCCCCGCCCCCGGTGCCGCCCGTGACGTGTTCGGCGAAAAGCTAGAACCGCGAGTCCACTCCACGCCGGCCACGACTACACCGCCGACCCTGGATATGAAATGCAACCGCCCCCGTTATTGATAATGTTCTTAGATCATGCAACCGCAACCCAGTTAGGTGTCTCCCATTTGGAAGAGATACAGTTGAAGATATGCAGATCTTTGCATATCTGTAACTGTATGTTTTCCGAATTGTCCACTGTTTTTTGGACAGCCCGAGAATGCGTAGATACGGTTAGTTTTCATGGTTCACTCCTATCCGAGACAGAGTCTCGGCATCACCTCCCCATTGTTCTCCGGATACACAATCTCCCTTCTGGGACGTGTATCTGGAGAACAACGGGGAGGTGCTGCTGAAATTTTGT
Source organism: Panicum virgatum (assembly GCF_016808335.1). Lineage (NCBI taxonomy): Eukaryota > Viridiplantae > Streptophyta > Magnoliopsida > Poales > Poaceae > Panicum > Panicum virgatum. Next base: position 50,383 of record NW_024376372.1, read on the forward strand.
CTCGGATGGTAGTGATCATGAAAACTGACCGTATGTATGCATCCTTAGGTGGGATTAGGACCTACCTTCACCTATTAGAATGTTGGGACAACACGTAGATGCATTTGATTTTTATTGTACTCACTCTGGTCTAGAGGATGGATGACTGTCATTGGATGTACACGGGCCGCCCAAGTCAGGCTACCATGACCGATGAATGGATTCGAAAGACTAATGATTTTTTGGAAGCCGCGTGGAGTCAGGCTGAAGGATCAAGTTTCTTGTGGTGTCTGTGCAATAGATGTGGAAATAAGAAACGGAAAACGAAGAAGGTTATGGGCCAACATCTTTGCAAGTATGGATTTAAGCTGGACTATACATGGTGGACCTTCCATGGTGAAGCCCACCGTATGAGGGACGAGGTCATGAGGCAACGCATTGATGATTGTGATGCTGATGGTGGGGTTGGAGACATGTTACATGACTATCATGAAGTACATTTTGGTGAAGGACCGCAGGAGGAGGAGCCAGAGGCATCCGCAAAAGGCGGATTTCGAGATGTTGGAGGCGGCATAGAAACCACTTCACGGCCATACAAAGGTTTCTCAGCTGGACGACATCGGACGGCTAATGGCCTTGAAGTCTCAGTTTAGCCTGAATCGAGACGCCATCGACAGTCTGTTGACCGTTTTTGGAAGCATGCTTCCAGAAGATCACATTCTACCAAAGTCAATGTATTAGGCACAGAAAATTCTCAGTGCACTTAAGATGCCATATGAGCAGATATATTTTTGTCCAAATGGGTGTATCTTATTTAGGAAGAAGCATGAGAAAGATGCTTATTGTCCAAAATGCAAAGCCTCTAGGTTCCTCGAGGTGGACTCTGGTAATGGTCAGCCTAAGAAGCAGCTCACAATTCCTGTGAAAATCGTACGCTACCTTCCTTTCATTCCGAGGATGACCTAGCACAAGAAAGGTGTTCGATACAACCATGACAAGATGGTGCATCCATCCGATTGTGAGTCATCGAAGAATTTTGATAGGAATCATCGTGACAAGGCTAATGAAGCTCGTAATGTACGTATTGTGCTTGCAACAGATGGGTTCAATCCTTATGGGATGGTGGCCGCCTCGTACTCATGCTGGCCCATGTTTGTTATCCCTCTCAATCTCCCCCCAGGGGTCCTATTTCAATGACAGACCATATTCGTGTCGTTGATTATTTTAGAGCACCCGGGGAATAAAATGAGTGTTTACATGGAGCCTCTGATCGATGATTTGGTCAAGGCATGGGACGAAGGGGTGTGGACCTATGACCGAGCAACAAAGACAAATTTTAAAATGTATGTTTGGTACCAATTCTCCCTGCATGACTTACCCGTGTATGGCATATTCTGCGGCTGGTGTACTCACGGGAAGTTTCCATGTCCAACATGCAAGGCAGCTCTGCAGTTCATCTGGTTGAGGAAGGGGGGTAAGTATTTGTCGTTTGACAAACATCAACAATTCCTCCCCGCTGACCATCCTTTTAGACAAGATGTTTAGAGCTTCACGAAAGGTGTAAAAGTTACAAAAATTGCACCGCCGATTATGACAGGTGCTGCGATTCAAGCTCAGATAGACGCTCTCCGAGTCAACGATGGCGGTGGTTTTGTTGGGTACGATGAGGAACATGCTTGGACTCAGAAGTCTGGGCTGTGGAGGCTCCCCTATATTGATGATATCCTACTTCCACACAACATTTATGTGATGCATACTGAAAAAATTGGGGGGAGGCACTTTTTGGAACAGTCATGGACATTTCTGATAAGTTGAAGGACAATGTAAAGGCAAGAGTGGATCTGGCAATGTTGTGCGATAGAACAAGATACAAAATGAGGACTCCTGGACCTGGCAGAAAATGGAAGAAGACACAGGCCGACTTCATCCTCATGAGGGCCCAAAACAAAAAAGCACTAGAGTGGATCCAAATGTTACAATTGCTCGATGGATATGCAGCGAATCTGAGGAGGGGAGTGAACTTGACTACTATGCGAATCAATGGGCTAAAGAGTCATGACTACCACATATGGATTGAGCGGCTTCTTCCGGTGATGGTTCGAGGCTACTAACCTGATAATGTATAGCTCGTGCTAGCAGAGTTAAGCAATTTCCTCCGTCAGCTTTGTGCTAAGGAGTTATCTCGGGCTGTTATTGTGGATATGAAAAAAATAGCTCCCGTGTTGCTCTGTAAGTTGGAGAAGATCTTTCCACCAGCCTTCTTTAATCCAATGGAGCATTTGCTTCTGCACCTGCCTTATAAGGCAAGAATGGGAGGGCCTTTGCAGTTCTATTGGTGCTATCTAGTTGAAATATGTCAGAAGGTTCTTCGAACGAAATGTAAGAATAAATGCAAAATTGAGGCTTCGATTGCAAAGGCATATATTCTAGAGGAGGTGTCAAACTTCACGACTAAATACTATGGTGAGAATCTTCCCAGCGTGCATAATCCACCGCCTCGTTACAATGCGGGCAATAATGAATCGAGCCTCAGCATTTTCCATGGGCAACTTGGAAGTGCAAGTGATGCGAGGTACAAGACCCTGAACCATGAAGAGTGGCGCCATATCAAGCTTTATTTGTTGACCAACCTTTATGAGGTGGAGCCGTACATAGGGTAAGTTCTCATTTACCATGTTCACAAGGTTCCACGATTCATCATCTCATTTAACATGTTCTTGCGTTTGCACTAATCAGCATCCAACCCCCTTGATCATATTTCACACAGGCAATTTTTTTGTCAATTCTGGCGTCGCTCAAAGCCTCCGACCCAGAACGAATCGGAGGCTCTTCTTAAAAATGGCGCTGGAAATTCTCAGCCTGATTTCATTTATTGGTTGCAACAAAAGGTAAACTCCAATTCACAGGATATCGCTTTAGCTATAGGGTCAAGTCATTTGTTGGTTCGAACATTATGACGAACTATGTTGCTTCCGCTTTCAGGGGCAAACTGATTCGTCCATGAGTGCCGAGTTGAGACAAATTGCCGATGGATTTAGCTATCAGGTTAAGTCATTTAACGTTTATGACGTGAATGGATATCGCTTCCACACAACAGGATACGAGCAAAGTCGGCCCAATCGAAAAACCACTAACACTGGAGTCTTTACGCCAGGCCAAGATGGGGTCAAGTATTACGGAAGAGTTGAAGAAATATACGAACTCAAGTTTCATGGTTCCGTACAACTGACTCCCATCATTTTCAAATGCCATTGGGTTGATCCTACATTAACGAGGCGTACCCCAAATGTTGGCCTAGTCGAAATTCGTCAGGATTCAAAGTTACCAGGTGACGATGCCTACATTGTGGCTCAACAGGCCACACAAGTTTATTATCTCTCATATCTGTGCCAAACCGACAAACATCTTTAGGGTTGGATGTTGCGTATAAGGTATCGCCACACGGCAAACTTTCTGTTTCAAACAATGAAGACTACAACAATGCCAGAGAGTTCTTTCAAGAAGAAGGACTAGAAGGGAGTTTCGAGATAGACTTAAGTGACGTGATGGGAATGGAAGTGCACAATGAAAGGGTTGCTGACGAGGAAGCTAGAGATGAGGTTGAAAATGCTCATGACTTAGAATTACTCGAGCGGCTGCATTTGGGCAGAGACAGTGAAGATGACATTCCTCCCTCGGATAATGCTGATTATGTCGAGGAGCCTAATAGTGATGATGAGGATTATGATCCAGCTAATCCCGATCATGATAACTATTTCTAATACATGTGTGAACCGAATTATTTAATTCTATGTATATATATTGTTTATTTTGCATATTTTTGCATAATTTGCTATGAACCGAATTGTTTAATTCTATGAACTGATTTTGCATATTTGTGTGTGTATATATATATATTGTTTATTTTGCATAATTTGCTAAGTACATATTGTTCATTTTTGCTGATTCGTTCACTATTATTCATTGTAGGTTATTGATACGAAATGCTAGGCGGCGGTAAAATGAGTTTCCTGAGCTCCTTGTATAGGACTAGTGGTGGAGGGCAAGAGGCTCCTGAGGGGTCCAATGCCTCAGAGGGGTCCAGGAGGTTTTGGGGACGAGGGCCAGGGAGAACAAGAGGAGGTAAGACAGGTGGTGGAGGCCAGGGGAGGACGAGAAGGAGTAGGAGGGAGAGGACACCTTCTCCAGAGGAGCCGCCGGTGGCGGCCAGCGGTGGAGGAGGAGGAGGAGGACTAGGAGGAGGTGGCGGCAGCAAGAGATACGAGGGCGGTGTGGTTGCGAGGACCGTCGCAACTGCCGCAACGGCCGATACCTCTTGTAAGATGCCCGATGATTCGACCAGTAGGGGATAGGTAAGTCACTTTTGATGGTCAGCATTTATTTTTCAATTCATATGTTGAAAATGACAAGACACTAATACTTTATGTTATACACTTTTGCAGGTACTGGGTGCGCGTGCAGGAGGGTGATCACAATAGGAAGCCCAACGACATCCTGGGAGCTCTATGCAGGGAGCTCTTTTCTGGGCTCGTGATGCATGCCAGGGTCCTGGAACCGGCATACACGTGGGATCACTACATCGCTGTCCCAGATGCAAAAGATCGGGAAGGGAGGTCTTTCGGCAACATGGCGAGGCGGGTGCTGAGAGAATTCTAGGTAAATCCTCACACTACATTGGTCAATAGTTACCATATATTTGAAACTCTTGGAATATTGACTGCAAATATCGAGTCTATATGCAAGATTACTACAGGTGTGAGCCAGGATATGAGGCCATGGCGGCTCAGGTGGCTGACACAGCATGTCGCAAACTAGTGAAGGACATGCACTACGAGGCAAGTGTTCAGGCTGTAATTACCTACCGCGCCAATGTGAAAAAAAGGAAGGTCGGCAAAGACGTAGCAAGGAATATGTTCCTCACGCGGGAACAATACTTGAGGGTAATTGACGAAATCACTACTCATTTCTTTTGAATTTGATTTTTTGGAATGTCATCCACTTTGCTACCATTACGTGTAGGTGCCTCCGAACTGGTGTGCTGGCAATGGCGCGTGCTGGGAGATGGTGGTGGACAAGTGGCTCAGCGAGGAGTGGATTCAGAGGCACAACTTATGCCGGGAGCGCCTCTTGTTGATGCAAGGTGCACCACACCATCAAGGCAGCCGAGGCCTTCCCGAGTACAAGGAGGTTTGGGTAAGTCATTACACTTTTTCGTACTTTCAAACTCAAAGTTCTGCATTTCTCACTAATCATTGCATTCTTTCGCTTTGCTTACAGTCGTCGTCACATGAAGACCAGGAATGCAACGAGTGTGCAATCCAGGTTATTTCTGCTCCATTTGCCGTTTTGTTGCTTTTAGTTATCTTTTGTTCGTTGACGGAGGTACATCCGGGTACCTCCTAGCCAAGTAGTTATCTCCCGACTGGTTACCTACTCGGTTAGGACCACTCTACACGACTACCCGGCAGACAGGTACTCGGCTGGATGTCGGAAGGTTCCTCTGAGGATCAGGATCAAGGCGCGGTTATGTATTCCGGATATTTAGGGATCTCAACCAACCTGATTCCGTGTAACAACCCAAGTAGATATCTTCCCTTACTTGTAACCCACGGCACCTGGCCTATAAAGACGCTGTGAGGGGACCCATAGAAGATATCTCTCATCTTCCATCATCAAGCTCATACAATACACACAACATAGGATGTAGGGTATTACGCTCCCGAGCGGCCCGAACCTGTCTAAACCCTAGCGTCATCTCGCGACCATCTAGTTCTTGGCTCCGGAATCCCCCCTTCACCTACAAATCTACCACCGGGCATACCCCTGGTGGACTTGCCGGATAAGCAATCCGACATTCGCATTGTAACATTTGGGTGAAATCTTATAGGCCCGGATGGACGAAGAGACAAAGAGGCGGGAGGAGATCGAGGCAAGGCTGGAGGAGGAGCGGATGCTAAGGCAGGAGCAAGAGCGCAGGTGGCAGGAAGTGCAGATGCAGGAGCGGCAGAGGATGGAGCAGGCGCTTCTTGCTGAGTGACAGGCCGCGCAACAATAGATGCAGACGATGTTTTCCTACCTCCAAGGTCTTGGCGCGTCGATCAACTATCAACCACCACCAACGGTGCCCTGGCCTCCACCACCACTGCCACAGATAGGCTTTCCTTATATCTTTCCTCCACCTGGCGCTACAGGCACTCCTGTCAGTATGAATCTATTTATTTTGCTTGCGCATACATATTGACTTAGAAATGTAATCCTATGTCAATTTCTTTTTGCAGAATCAATCGATTGGGGGGTCAAATGAGCCTTCGAACAAGCATTCACCGGCACCGGCGGCATCGCAGTGGCCACCTACCTGATGTAGAGTTGTTTATGGTATTTGTTCTACAGATTTGTGCTTGTTGGACTAGGCTTATTTAATTTGTTGGACTTGTGCTTGTTGAACGTTGCACTTATGGCATCGATGTTGGACTTGTGCTATTTGTGATATTCGTGTGATGTACCGTGAGATATTTGTGCTATTATGCGATATTTGTGATGGATGTGCCTTATATATGCTATATAAACTGCCTGGAATGTATATATGTGCTATATTTGAGATGTATGTGGCTATTACAAAAATAAGCAGAAAATAAAAAAAAGCAAACTTTGCTGAGTGTTATTACCCAGACACTCGGCAAAGCGACCATTTTCCTATTTTCTGGAAAACGGCTTTGCCGAGTGCTATAACTTAGACACTCTGCCGAGTGCTAGTCGTGTGGCACTCGGCAAAGTTACCAATTTCGCCGAGTGCCGACCTGGCAGCACTCGGCAAAGTGTGAAACTTCGCCAAGTGCCAACCTGGCAGCACTCGGCAAACTTTGAATCTTTGCCGAGTGCCACGCGTCTGGTACTCGGCAAAGTCCCCGTCCCCCGTCCTGTTCAGCCGTCCCGTTCGCCCGTCCCGTTGGTGCCGTTCGCCCGTCCCGTTTCCACTTTTTTTGCCGAGTGCGATTTGGCACACGGCAAAAGTTTGCCGAGTGCCCGAGATAAGGCACTCGGCAAAGCCGGCTTCGCCAGGAGATGAAATGCCGTGTGCGCGTCGCCGTGAGCTACACTAGGCAAAGTTGTTGCCGAGTGTTTTCCGGACTTTGCTGAGTGTCTGTGGCACTCGGCAAAGTAGCCGAGTCCGGTAGTGTGTGTCCCTCACATTTGAACCATTGAACACCAATTAGGCACTAATCAATGCCTGGTTAATACCATAATCCTTAGTTTAATGAGCAGTAGTAATTAGATGATTATAATGCCATTATGTGGTGTTTTATAGCACAATTGGTCAGCTGAGAGCAGCCCTCTTGCCTATAAAAAGACTTGGAGATGTCCAGGTAAAACACACATGAAAACCATCCACATTCTCTTCTTTCTTTTTCCTGCTGGTGATCTGTGCTCTGGCGTTGAGCTGCTGGATCTTGCCGGCTCTTCTCCTTGGCGTGCACCGAGGTGAAAGGTGAGCGATGTATCTCCGAACCATTACTGTCGTGAAGCCTGCACGAGGGACGACAATAAGGTTTTTGGGCAGTGCAACTGCGCGACCGCTCGAGGCCGAGCGACTACGTTCTACGCTGCCTCAACTACGATCTTCACTGCATCGATTCTTCACGGGGATGGAGCGCTGATTCGTAAGTAAAATGAAATTTTACTTGAGTTTGTTTCAGCTTGTTTTGCTGTGTCGTTTCTTCAGAGCAGTAGCATTGTTATTTGATTTTTGCCTCGAATTGATATTTGGTTCTTTTAAACGCATATATTTCTAGCATATAGCTCCGGCACATGCACACCGTACCCTCACACACTCATTCATCGCGTGTGCTTTTATTGTTTCTTGACCTTCCTTCAGGCCCGTCCATGGCCCCGGGCGAGCTGGGCGACGGCACAGGCCCCCAAACGGAGGGGCCCCCAAGTAGTTAATGTTGTTATTATTGTATTATTGTATATAGAATTTTGTTAACCATTCTTGTTACTGTTGCATCTTCGGAAAGATATTTTTCTAAACTTAAGTTATTGAAATCCTATTTGCATTCTACTATGACGCAAGAAAGTCTCAATGGATTGGTGACAATAGCAATTGAAAATGATGTCCTGGAGATCAACTATGAAGATATAATTGAAGATTTCATTTCTAAGAATACGAGAAGGATGCTGCTCTTTAGTAGAACATGAGGTCAATTGTATTTTTTTATAGTTTTACCATTCTAGTTTGATATATTTCAAAATAGTGTTTGAAATAATACGTACTAAAGTTACATAATTGTATGAAAAAATATATTAGTTATATTCGATATATTATTCTTATATATTTTAGGGCCCCACTTTACATTTCGTCCTGGGGCCTTGAATTCCTGGAGACGGCACTGCCTTCCTTGTGATTACTTCCAATGCAACACACCTCCATGCATTACACTGTCGAATCACAATCACACAGCGGTGTCTGCCAGTGTGTCTGTGATCAGAGTGAGAGTGCCGGATCCAAGTTGGACTGTGACAGTATTGTGCACATGGTTCATGCACGCGCATGCCATCGCCTCAGCTCATTCGAAAATGACATCATAGCCAAGCTAAGATTTTAGCTTGATACTTTAACCAGCCAGCTTGGCTCGCGAACCGAAACAATAAAAGGCTAAAAGCCAAGTCCAAGAGCTGCCCAACAACATTCGGGCCCTGTTCTCAGCACACCCCTCAACTAAAAAACTCTACCCTCACAAAAAAATACTTCTAAAATCTAAAAAAATATTAGGAATAACATATGTGACTGACAGTCAAACTATCATATAAAGCAGAATATTTTTTTATATTGCTGAAAGTTCTATTTTTAAAAAAATCATTCCACATTAAAAAAAATATTCCAAAAAACAATCAAAGTGTGGTCTTATTTTGAAGATTTTGGTGCGAGAAACACAGTGGTGCAGTCAGATTTTGATTTGGATATATGGTTTTTAAAAATATAACTATGTGACACCTTAACTGTTAGTCATATGTTTGACTCCTAATAGTCCCCCTAAAACCCAGCTCGACGGACTATGCCTTTTCCCTCCTGATTTCCCATTGACGCCCCGTCCCCGACACCCCGAGTCCCTGAGAGGCTGAGACCTAAAGACGCCCCATCCCTGCCGACTTCACTTTTTTTTGAAAAAACCTGCCGACTTCACTTGCCCGCCAGCTGCCTGACCCTGAGTCCCCGACACTCGGCCCCTCGCATGGTCTTGGGCCTCCGCAGCCCACCCCATCCCCTCGCGATCGCTCCCTGCATCCCTACTCTTTTTTTTTGAGCTGGTTCACAAGCTAAACCAGCCATCTCGAGCCGGCAAGGAAACCAAGCAGAGCTTAACTCTTGGCTCGCTCTGAACCGAGCCGAGCTGACTTGATATCCAGCCTTACACACATGGACCTTCACCTTCTGCTGTTTGACCTTTAGTGGAAGGGAGGATCATCAAAGCAAGGATACGCTAGCTCGAGCTCATTGCATTGGTTGTGTTTGATGAGGCAGCTGAGCTTCCGGGTCCGAGAAAGAGAAGCAGAACGAGACGTGTTTTCTGGTCTAGGAAAGAGATCGGAGACGTACAGCTATGTTAAGGGCAGAATTGAACGAACATGTATGACGAAGGTCCTCGTGATTGAATGCGATCTCCTGACGTTGAAAATGTATGTATACAAAAAACTCGAAGACACTAAATTAAAACTATCCAAGACTAACTAAGAACACGTACGGCAAAGAATTTGTTTACACACGGTGCCAAGAAAATTACTAGGACAGGACGGAGTGAGCTTACACACGCATGTGCCATCACCTAGCTACCATCAAATATGTCGGATTTCTATCACCGGATAGTGAATTTACGCCGTGCTTCTCCATACCTCGATGGCTAACACTCAAAGATGAGATTTTGACTGATTCGAGCAATCACCCTACATCCTGTATGGGGGCGGTGTGCTTCATGTTCTGGCATTCTATACAACGGGACGCTTGTAAACGAGTGTGATCGTTGGTGTGTGTGCGTGGGCTCCAAGTGTGTGAGCCTATTTTCGCATCATTCTAGAGAGAAGGTCCATCTCTACCTTATATATCTCAGTGGACCCTGGCTACATTGCGAGAAGAAGGGTGCCTCACCCTTTGGGTCGGCATCCCGGCAGGGAAGGTCAGAAGTTCTATACATGTCCTGGGCTTGGGTCCACCGGTCAGTTGCCTCGGTACTATTCATCATCTCTTGGCAAGGAATCCCGATCTGCCGGAGGCGGGAGTCGGTCTGTGAGCCGCCACACCCTTAAGTGAGCCCCTTTAACCGAGCCGAACCTATAGGCCGACCAAGCCGGCCGATCTACTTTAGGCCCATAACACCGCAACCTTTTTCTTTTTCCATTTTGTTTTTCTGCCCCAACATGTGGGACCCATCTATCGGTGGCTCTGTGCTACTGATGTGTGGGTCCACTAACCCATGGACCCCACTATTCACCAGTCAACATTGATGTCAGTAGGGCCCACTGCTGATGTCAGCAATTCTTACCCTCTGGTGATGTTGTGCTGACATTAGCATACCATGTGGCACGCTCTGATGCTGCCACATGGCACCTCTTTGTGATTTTCTTTTTTGATAATCACTTATCAATTTCAAAAAAATCTTTAACCATAGAAAAGTTATAATAAATTAACCGAACCTCCAAAAATTATCAAACCAATTTTATAATTCTTCTAAAACCATGATATACCCATTGGAGTGGTTTTTGTTGTGATTTGGATTTGAGCCGTTTTGTGCACTTTTGCACTTTAGTCACCATTTTTATATGTAATTATGATTAGGGCTCTACGAGAAGGAGCCGATCAACGTCCCAATCGACCTAGAGGACCTCACGGATGACCAGAAGTCCCAAGAAAAATACAAAGAATCATAAGGTTCATGTCCATCTACGATTTGAATATCTATTAGGCATTGCGAACTGAGAGGCGCAGCCTGTCAGTGGCAAGCTAATTCCCTGCTTAGACCCATGAGGACCTTCCTTAACCAAGATCGAAGCCCAAACTGTGGCACCCACGTCGTCCCTGAAAATTAAGGTATGCCAACTAAGAGTTTACAAAAGTTTTTATTCCCAACTATAGTTTTAATTCCCATACGGCCTGAGGCTCATGTGCCGGCCCATGGCCCGACACAAAGTTAATTTATCGAGCCCAATTGCAGTTTCATACCACTAAAGATTAATGAAGTTAATATCTATCAAAAACCATGTGGGGAAAAGAAATATTTGAAACCAATACTCTACAATAATCTCATGGAGTTTTAAGGAGTATTTTATGTCCGTTTGATATCTCATAAAAATACAGTAGGGAAACAAGAGATAAGACATACACTTATGCTAGCATTGTCTCATTAAAAACTTTACATGAGAAAAAACTTTATAGGAAAACTCATAAAATAAAGAGATCAATGCGATGTTAACAAAGTTAATTTCAAGAGACACTCCCCCTGAATCTTTCAACTATGGAAGCTGCCTCATGCCAATCCCTCAAGTCACATTTTTCAAGTTGGGAGGCTGGTTGAGATTTGGTGAAAAGATCGGCTAGGTTGTCAAAGATTTGGTCTGCAAGTTTATTTCTCCGCTCTGCTCCAACCATGCGGGAAAAATAACTTGGAAGTTATGTCTTCAGTCATATTGCTCTTGATATAATCTAACAAAAGCAGTGTTATTCTCATAGATAATGGTAGGTGCTTTTATGGAGCTAATTCCACATGATTGTTCTATGTGGTTTATCATCTTGCGGACGTGATTCATCATATAGTGCGATAATCTCAAAATGATTTGTGGATTTTGCCACAATTGTTTGCTTAGACGATTTGCATGAAAGGGTTGTTCCTCAATGAAGAAAAAGAACTGTGTCCGTGATCTTGGGTCTTTCCAAAGAATAGTCTAAGATCCTTTTTGACATTTAAGTATCTAAGGACCTGTTTACCCCTAATCCAATGGCTTTTTGTTGGAGCAGCACTATGCCTTGCTAATAGATTCACTGCAAAAGCAATGTCTGGTCCGGTGCTATTTGCAAGGTACATTACTGTTGCAATGATACTTGGGTAAGGGTATTCTGGACCCAGTATCTCTTTTTCTTCCTCCCGTGGTTGGAAAGCATCTTTCTCAAGTACAAGGACCGAACAACCATGGGGTTTTAGTTGGATATGATTTATCCATATTTATTTTTCTAATATTTTTTGTACATAGATAGATTGATGCACTAGCATTCTAGATGGAAGGTGCTCGATTTGCAAACCTAAGCAAAATTTGGTTTTACCCAAATCGTTCACCTCAAATTCCATCGTCTGATGACCGCGGGAATTATCAATATCTTGAGTGCTGCCAGTCATATTTTCGTAGGAGATCTTTTGATGAAGATGCACGGACAATCATCATTGTTGGAATAACCTTTCTGTATAAGGTACTCACTCAGCACATTGCACCACATTCTTCCCGACTATTTAAGATCGTATAATGATCTTTTAAGCTTTACACAATACATGTTGCTCTTTGCGATCGAATTCGGTATAGAGACTCCATGGGGAACCTTCATGTACATATCTGGATCAAGTGGCCAATAAAAGGTATGTAGTCACAACATCCATCAACTACATAGATAGATAGTTTATATCAGAGATATTAAATATTGGAAAGTAATTTCACTCATTACTAGAGAGTAAATTTCATTGAAATCAATGCCGAGCCTCTACGTGAACTCTTATGATATGAGCCTGCTTTTTATCTCATTGCCTCAATATTCTCATTCCACTTCCAGGTAAAAACCAATTTGAAACACATATAAAAGGTTTTCGGATGTGTAGGTATTATTGATGAGAGAATACATCTCTTTTTGTGAGGGAGGCCAATTCCGCCTTGATTGCCTCCTTCCATTGTTCTAGTTCAAGCGCTTCTTGCACTCTCTCATGGATTTAGGATCTGGATCATTTTAAAGGTTGTCGGCAATTGATGTCATGAAATATGCATCTACAATTGTAGTCATTCTATTATATGATTCTCTAGAATCAATATAATTAGTGCAAATTCCTTATACCCCTTTTGACTGTTCACTATTTTTCAATACAACACTGTTAAGGTGTTCCGATGTCTCATCATCAGGATTTGGGTGCATTGTTGATGTGGGAGTAGGATTTGGGTGCACAATTGATGTGGGAGGTGAATTTAGTATGTCCACTTGGTGTCTCTCAACTTGAGGTTGAGCTGGATTTACCTATTCATAGGAGTTAGTTCCTCTGTTTCCTGGTGCGCGTCGTACTTCTTTTTTTGAGATGGTAGATGAATAATTTTATTTGGTACCTCTATTCTCTTTAGCACATTTATTGCGACAGGTAATGATTTTGTGACACCTTTGATGTTGGTAAATGCGTATGGCAATTTGCATGCAATATTTTTAAATTCAATAATTTTTGAACATGTCGTTCAGTTTCTTTGGCACGTGGATCCTCCTTTAGGATGTCAGTGGCAACCCAATTGATTTTCTAACATTCAGTATAGTACTTCAATTCTCTCCCTAACACTAGAAAAATGATCTTCAGTGATGATACAATCTGTGTGCCGGGCAGTGAGCAGGTCCCCTTTTCTTGTGAGGGCTCATAGAGGTACGCTTTGGTTGGAGGATCACTATTTGTATTTCTTAATATCATAGATAAATCTGCTAGCGCACTTGATACCACTAGTATTTTACTCATGTGTAATTTCAATGTCGTATTTATATTTCTGCAAGGAAGACGGCAGTTAAAGAATTGATAAGTTAATGATTCATTATTGCTTGGATCCAATGTACAAACATGGGTATATAGATATGGAGGTAGTGTCACACAAATTACTCAAACTGCACCCACATGTAGCGGCATGTCGTTTCGTTACTCATTTCCAGGCCAAAACCCTCCCCTTCCACTAGGATAAAATCAATTTTGGCGTTTGGGTAGTGGGATATGGATGATGGGAACGGGAAATGAGGTGGGATGGAAATTTTATCTATCATTTGTTAGTATTATTGTGCTTGTAAATATAGTTGGTTTACATCGGAGAGATTTTAATGATCTCCTTACACATTGCTTTCTTGCTCAGATTTAAAGGAAAAAACAAACAATTTACCATGAAGTTTATGTGAACTTTGTAAAAGTTCTTGTCTCTGAAATAAACAGGCTCCGCGGAGCAAAGAAAGCTTGCCGAAAACCAGCATGTAAAAACCTCTTTCATCCGTGGAGCTTCTCTCATTAGCTCCATCCATCAGTTGTTGTATAGTCCACCCTTTTGCAGGTAGGGTATCTTTCATTCTATGATCCCTTTCCAGATTTCAGAATGAAGAACAAACAAATACTTTAGAGTGGCTGTATTCTATTGCTACACATGGTCGAAATTCTACAAGGTTTGGACCCTACGGCTATGTGAATCAACTTGCAAGTCGCCCACTTGGCTATGGATTGTGGGATGTTCATTGACAAAGTTTCCAACCTGGAGTAGCGCCTGAAATGCAGAATGGTTTCAGATTAGGGCAAAAATACATGAACTGTGACCACGTTGTAGTGTGTCAATTGAACAATGATGGTACAATACCTCGATGGCGATATCAGTCGGTGTCAGCTTAGAAACATCACCGTGGCCCTGCTTAGCTGCGATCTCTGCACAGGTATACATAGTGTGATGAGATACTTAGTATATGTCATAGAACAAGATCATGAAGGGGGCAAAAATTGATAGAACGAGAATAGTACCTTCAAGAGACACTCTTGCATCGGCGTTCGCATAAGCCTCACCTCTTTGCTCCGCAAGCATGCTCAGTTTCGTGAAAGCCTGAAGCAAACTTAGTTCAGCTCTTTGTGCACTTTAACCATTGTAGACAATAGGGCACGTAGTAAGATACAAGTAAATGGAATGCTAAGGGTATTTTCATTGCAAGTCTTTGCAGGAAGCCTGAGTGCCTGACTAACCTTACAGTTGGGATCTGTCTTATGGAAAAACTAAACATAATAGTTTTAAGGATGAAAATAAATACCGCTGTGTATGGATCGTCAGATGGTTGGTCTAGGAGAGGACGAGAAGCAGTCCCCACTTGAGCAATACGTTTTGCAAGCGTCCACAGGTACATCCAACCAAACAGATAGACCTTTCTTCATGTAATTCCTGTTTTTTTTAAAAGGAAAGCAATCATAATTACTATTTTGCTGAGAACAACAACAAGTTCAATTCACAAGACCAGAAAAACCTAAGTTATTCTAGTACCAGTTGATTGGCCTAATAACAGCACCACCTCCAGTTGCAACAACTAATCGCTGCATTGAGGACAAATCCCTCAAGACATTACTCTGCAACATGGGAAAGCAGAGGAACATGGAAGTGTCGTTCCATAAGGCTTTCGGTTTTCATTACTAAAAGGAGAAAACAGTTCAATGAATTATAAGAAAATATATGAAACTCAGCGAGCATTTACCTCATTCTCTCTGAAAAACGCTTCACTATGAACCTTAAATATTTGAGCAACGGAAGGCATGCCAACTGCTTGTTCTACCAACTTATCACTGTCAAAGAATGAATAGCCCAGAACTTCAGCCAATATCTTTCCCACCGTGCTCTTTCCAGAGCCCATCATTCCTGCAGTAAAGAACTCACTCATTGATTCCTGATGAGGCGAAGAGGACAGATCAATATATAAATTGGTCAAGACTCAATAGAGTATCAGAAGTTCAGAACTAACCCACTAGGTAAATGCACCGCCCATTCAATTGGAACATAACTTCTTCGGATTTCCTCTGCAGTTACAGTGGAATATACATCACAATTCACAAACATGGCCTAAAAGCAAGGAAATTACGGTGGCACATTTGATTTAATTCATACTAGGACTTTGTTTTGTTTACCTTTAACAAGAGGGCCTCGCCAACTGAGTTATGCAAGCTCTCACTGCCTACATGAGATGAGGAATAACGAAAGTCAATTTGAGTCTCCAGGTTGTGGATTTGACCCAGCCAAAGCCAACCATCACCAACCCCAACGTTTATTCCAACTGATGATCAACAACCCAAAATGACTCTTTCTAAACGAAATCAAATGCCATACGCACGCCCACCACCTCCTAAATCGCACAAAACCAAACCCTGAACGGACATGGAACCATCGATCCAGTCCTTAAATTCACATCAATTCGACGGAAGAAATTAAAGCTCACCTCGAGATGCCCTGACGCAGCGCAGCGGGGCGACGGGGTTGGTCCCGCGAACCCGCACAGCGACGGCCGCCGCTCCGGCACTTCCAGCTCCAACCCGCAGGCTCCCCACCCGGGCCTGCTTCTCGCGGCCGAGGAACGCGCTTCGGCGCCCGCCGGCGGCCCCGGCACCGACGCGAGGCGTGCGTGACTGCATCGCCATGCTAGCGCCCACCTCCATTGCTCTTGGCTGGCTCTTGCGGCACGGGTGCAGGCAACCTGCGACACTGGAAGGAGTCAGGGAGGAGGGGGCACGAGACGAGAGGGAGGATGATCGGGCGAGGAGCGAAGTGGTGGTGGCTGCCTCGAGTCTTGACGGCGAACACAGACAGGGGGCTTGCTTTAAATAGCGCGATGCGATGGGTCCAGGCGGCCAGCGAGGGGCGCTGACATGGCGTACACTCGCTTCGGCGTCGGAAAAGGGTGCGCACTTTCCTGTTGATCGGGATCGGGCCGGTGAGCATCCCTGCCACCGCCAGAGCGTGGCATGCAGCTCGAAATTTATCATTTGCCCCCGCATGAGAAACGAGATTCGCGGAGGGGGGGCGACTGATGACTTTGCTGACTACTGCTCTGCACCGCGAGCGCGAGCTGTTCCCTTTCAGCAGCAAACACACCTTTCACGTTTGCTTTGGGTTTTCGTGTTATTATTATTTTCCCAGATGCATGCTCACCAACTTTCATTTTACAATGTGTATCCTTCTAATTGTTCCCTCGTAGGCATGTTATGGATTATTGAATGAAAATGATTATCAATTCAACTTTTTTACAATAGTTGGGGCAAAATGGTTGGCTTATGAGGCTCGATCCGACGGTTCAGAATTGATAAGCATCGAGAGGCGCAAAAAGAGAGGCACCTATAGGCATCGGATGCATATTTAATGGTGGGCCCATAAGCACCATATGCCTATTAAATTGGTGGGCCCAACTTTAAAAAAATAATTTAAATAATTCTATTTTGAAATTATTTTATTTAATCAAGGTAAGATAGTAAATTGATATAAGTTGGAATAATGTTTGGAGTAGTAGTATAGTTGAAAGAGAGGATTTAGTGGACTATAGTCTCATGATAAATTGGGTTTCGATTTGTCCTTCATCCAACCGGCGGACTTTCCCCAGTCGGTGGATTGTGTTGGCTCGTTCGTTTTCCTGGTCGGTGGCGAGGATGACCCAGTGAGCATGGTCGCCACGCCCAGGAGCGTTCCGGCGGCGGTGGCCGCGATCCCGGTGTCGGCGCGCGCCGGGGAGCGGAGGAACACTGCCCGGCCGCTCAGGCCCGGCGGGGACGAGCAGCCGGGTGCCGTGCCTGTGCAGAATGATTGAAAGCATAAGCGCATCGATCCACCAATGGTCAAGATCATCACTAGCACCAAGGAGCAGACGATCAACGTGATGATCCCACGTCCTAGATCGTCATAGCATGAGGGAGACAACGGTGATCCAAGTGTGTATACGAATGTGTACCAGTGGACAGCCGCGGAGCCCCAGCTTGTCCATGAAGCTCGTGAACGAGAACGATTCGGGCCTCGAGTTCTCCGGCGCCTCGATGCTCCCGGACGATGAGGTGGTCAGGGGAAGACCGAGCCAAGGAATCAAAGGAAGTCACAGCTCGCGATCGATCAAACCTGCGGCGCAGTGCTGCGACGACCGGTCGTGCGTGCGGAGGTGTCCGGCGTGTAAGTTCGGGCTGGCCGGCACGGTGGGGGCTCGAGAGCAGAGCGGCGGGGAGGCGGTGTCCCGCATCCGTGGGCTTTGGGCGACGATGTGTGGTGGGGCTGTGGTTGAACTGATTATAGTAACCCTTCGTCAATTAAGTTTAATTAGAACTACTAATTTCGATAAGCATTCATAGGCATTAAAAA